>NC_139652.1:16507330-16552330 GCF_964638095.1 Poromitra crassiceps
TAGCAACAGAATTCAAGTGAAACCATCGAATACAAACACATTGTCCCTAGCAACAGAATTCAAGTGAAACCATCGAATACAAACACATTGGGAAATAGCTGATTGTGGTCTGGGTGTGTAGTGCGTCACCACACCAGTATGTTTTATCCCTCTGTTTGTTGATGTGACTGTGGTTGTGAATGGTTTTGACTTGTAGGAAGGAGGAACATGCTGCATTAGCACAGCAAGAACACAGTCAAAAGTCTCCATCTACACTACAGTACCCAGCAGCACCACCGCACCACCAGGGTTGGTAGGGTTACTTTAAAAATGTAATCTGTTAAAAATGTTAATCAGTAACATAATCCAAGTATCACAATATTCAAGTAATGTAACAGATTACTTTCCGTTACTTCTGTTTTTTTTTCTTTTTCTGATTTCCCCCCCATTTTTCTCCCCAATTGTACTTGGCCCATTTTCCCCCCTGCTGCCCCAGTCGCTGCTCCACCCTCTGCCGATCTGTGGAGAGCCGTAGACTAGCATCATGCTTCCTCTGACACATGCACAGTTGCCAGCCGCTTCTTTTCACCTGACAGCGGGGAGCTTCACCGGCAGGACGTAGCACGTGGGAGGATCACGCTATTCCAACCAGTTCCCTTCCGCCCCGAACAGGCACCCCGACTGACCAGAGGAGGCGCTAATGCAGCGACCAGGACACATACCCCTAATCTGGCTTAACCACTCACTGACACAGCCAATCGTGCCTGTATGGCCGCTCGACCAAGCCGGAGCTAACACGGGGGCGCGAACCTGCGACCCTCGTGTTGGTAGGCAGGGAATCTACGCTACACTTTTGGATTACTTCTGAACAAATTTCCTCCATTTGACTACTGCAGTTTCCAAAAAACAACAGCTCTTTCAACTTTATGTGTTAGTTACAGCAGGCTTTCAGCCACTATCTAGTGTTGCCTATTTCTCATTAATAAATACAAAGTGAAAAATAGCACAATGTCAACTGGGACAACTGGCTGCAGACTATTATTTCACAAAGTGTCGTGAGACCGGGTTGGACCCGAGTGATGTTGTGTGAGCTGTGAGGCAAGGGTTGTAAAGTGTGCGCATAATTCTGTATTTTAAAATGTATTTTAAATTTGTAATCCTGCTTGTAATCCCAACACTGGATCGACTCGATGCAAATGTGAGAGATGCATACAGCTCCACTGCCCTCCCCCCCCTCGGCAGATCAGACCACAACCTGGTTCCTCTCACCCCCACCTACACACCCATGTTCAGCAGCAAACTGTCACCTCGAGGACTGTGAAGAGGTGGTCAACATGAGACAAATGAGACTCTACAGGGGTGCTTCGAGGCCACACAATGGGATGAGCTCTGTGAACCCCATGGAGATGACATCAACTCCATGACTGACTGTGTAACAGAGTACATCACATTCTGTGTGGATAATAACATCATCCCCACCAGGACAGTGCGATGCTTCCCCAATAATAAGCCCTGGATCACCAGTGACCTGAAGGAGCTCCTGAGCAAAAAGAGGAGAGCCTTCAGGGAGGGGGACAGGGAATGATTGAGGAGCGTGCAGAGAGAGCTGAAAGTGAGACTGAGGGAGGGCAGGGAGGCGTACAGGACCAAGCTGGAAAGCAAGCTCCAGCAAAACAACATGAGTGTGGTCTGGAATGAAAAAGATCAAGGCGAAGGTGGATCAGGCTGAGGGGAGCCTGGACAGAGCCAATGAGTTAAACAACCTCTTCAACAGGTTCAACACAGGCTCCTTAGCTGGCTCTCCCCCTGCCCCCTGCCCCCAGCCGCACAGACCCCCCTGCCTCCATTGCTGCTTCCCTCTCTCACCTCCCCGGTGACCAAGACAACAGGCTCGCACTGTGCCTCCACTCCTCCACCAACCCCCCACCATGGACTTCAAGACAACGCAACCAACATCCTCCCCCGCTGAGCCACCATGTAGCTACCCCCACCCCCAGCACCAGACTGTAGCTACCCCCACCCCCACCACCAGACTGTCTGAGCCACCATATAGCTACCCCCACCCCCAGCACCAGACTGTAGCTACCCCCACCCCCACCACCAGACTGTCAGTCACCATTCAGCCTGCACTGCTGCGCCAGAAGCTCCAAGGGATGGACGCCTCCACAACCACCTCCTGGATTATCGACTACCTGACGCACAGACCACAGTTTGTGTGACTCAGGGGATGTGTGTCTGACCAGGTGGTCCGTAGCACAGGAGCACCACAGGGGACTGTTTTCTCGCCTTTCCTCTTCAACCTGCACACCTCAGACTTCCAACTCAGTGTCAGAGTCATCTGCAGACATTCTCAGATGACTCTGCAGTTGTGGGGTGTGTCAGTGGTGGAGAGGAGACAGAGTTCAGGGAACTGGTGGACTGCTTTGTGACTTGGTGTGGAAACAACCACCTCCTCCTAAATGTGTCCAAAACGAGGGAGATGGTTGTGGACTTTGGGAGGACCAGGACTGAGCCGAACCCTGTTTCCATCGGGGGTGAGGAGGTGGAGAGGGTGGACAGCTACAAATACCTGGGCAATCACCTCCTGGACAAAAAAGACCATTACCAGAGGTCTTTCATGCCCACCGCATGCAGGGAGAGGAGACTCCCTCTCTCCTCTCCTATGACACTATTAAACCCACATGCAGGGAGAGGAGACGATTAAAACACGATTTCAGACGGACAAGCCCGTCTTTTATTGTCACACGATTACACATCAACACATGCACGGACGGCCACAAACACACACATGCTGACGGTGGCCGGTGAAATTTGTCCTCTGCATTTAACCCATCCAGGCATGTCCTTTCCTCCGGGGGGCAGGCCAGGAGCAGTGGTCGCTTTTCTCGTACAGCGCCCGGGGACCGACTTCGGATGTTGTCGTCACTGGTCGGATGACGATGACGATCTGATCTTCTGCATGTTTTTAGTGGGGGGGGGGTTATATACGGAGGAACCCCCTGGGGGAGCACGGGGAGAACATGCAAACTCCACACAGACAGAAAGGCCCTTACGACGAGATACCCCACCTGGGCAGTAGGCACTGAAGATATGGGGGGGAACACAACCACAGCGCCCACAGTGTCCCAGGCGAGAATCGAACTCAGGACCTTCTGACTGCGAGGCGACAGATCTACCACTGAGCCACCGTGCCCCTCTCTCCTCTCCTATGACACTATTAAACACACATGCAGGGAGAGGAGACTCCCTCTCTCCTCTCCTATGACAATATTAAACCCACATATTGTTCATGCACATTGCACACGTATACACTATGTCCACTTTGCACAATTTTACTTACAGTGTACAGTCATAGTAATATTATTATATAATAAATATGCTCTACCGTGGACATTACCGGAAAATGCAAGAGTGCTGTAGTAGCTGTGTCAATATGTATATAGTGTTTTTTATGCCAATATATTGTTTTTCTAAGATCTCGCCGACACCTACCTCTTTGTGTGTTTTGACATAAATTATGTCGCTGTTGTTGTTGAAAGTCACTGATGTTATTGATGATCCCTGCTGCTGTAACGCCAGAATTTCCCTCCAGGGATACATAAAGTACTCTATCTATCTTACTAAATGTAACTGTAATCTTGATTAGATATTTTTTCTGTAACTGTGTTTTTTGTAATCTGATTACGTAATCCCGTTACTCCCCAAGCCTCCGCACCACTAACTCACATCAATGAGCTGCTGCTGGTCCTGGTCGGTCATCACGGTGAGGCTGTAGTACTTCCCGGTCAGGTCTCCCTTCAGGCCGGCCAGGGCGTCCACCACCACCTTCTCCACCTCCCGGCGCTCCGCCCGCGTGCAGGCAGGTGGCAGGCTCAGCCCGCGGATGCTACGGCCTGTCCTCACTCTGGATGACAGCACGTAGCGCTCGTCAAACTGACCCGAGTGGATCTGAGCAGACAGGTTGGAGGTTATTTCAGGGTTCCCCACACCGCTCCTACATGAAACAGCAGCTAGCTAGCAGCTAGCTAGCAGCTAGCGGGTGTAGTTCGGTCGAAAAGAAAAAACCCCACAAGTGAACCCCAAGTCGAGTGCCATCCAGTTCCATTGTATTCGAGAGAACGCAGATATCTCGACAGCCGTTATGAGTTGCCGATAAACTTGGCAACTCACACCAAAACAACCTACATGGATAAATAGCACTACATGTAAGAGGAAAAATATGTCTTTTTGATTTTAGGGTGAGATGTTCCTTTAAACATCAAATTCAATGACTTTTCAAGGACTTTCTAGGCTCAATTCCCTCAAATTCAAGGACTCAATATGGCATCGTTTGAGACACAGATCAAAGTGAATTACTGTTACAACACTGAGAATTTCTAGAACGAAGCTCACAGATAACAATTAAACAGAGTTCGGGTGAAACCGCTTCTGGAACAAGGACACACAGATGACAGGAGACACACATGCAGACAGCGAAACGTAGTCTTTAACGTTATATTAAAAAAAAAAAAATCTACATGTGGAACGTTCTCAATGGTTGCGTGAAACCTCAATCGCTTAACGTCTTAATCTATTCTGTTCATTGATTTCATGGTGTGCAGTACTTTACTGGAGTCCAGGTCGGTGGGGTGTGTCATGGTGCGGACGTCGTAGCCGTTGTGCCTCTCTTTGATGATAGGATCCAACAGTGCAGAAAATACCTGAAACCGACCCAACATTGACAAATTTGAATATTTAAGATGACATTTTGTGCATAATACTTTATGCTGGGAGAAATGTTTGACATTTGACAATATCTCAAATATGCAGAAGTTGTAGACATCAATGAGGCTCTTCCTCAATTCAAGAACATTATGTTTTTCAGAAGATCCACAATTTTGTGATACTCTATTGCAGGGATACTCAACTTGCTTTGCCCGGGGGCCACTTTCGTGAAATAATAGAAGGCCAGGGGCCAGTTAATAAACAAACAATATACATTTTTCTGTAGCGGATTGTAGGTTTTTGGGGTGTTAGCCGGACACCCCAATTGAAAGATATTCCATATTCCAGACTGAAATGCTATAACAGAAGTGGAGTATTGACCAAAATGACATGAACATTTGGACACTTATTCAGCGGGTATCTTGCATGTTGCGTTCAGGTACACTGTAAAAAAATGGAAAATGGAAAATGGAATTGCAAACATTTTTTTTTGTTTTTGTTTTTTTGTTGTTGTTGCAATTCCATCGCGGGCCACACAGGGGGCGCCCGCGGGCCGCATGTGGCCCGCGGGCCGCCAGTTGAGTATCACTGCTCTATTGATCCCTGAAGGTTGCCTGACCTTTTTACTGGATTCACCTAATCAGTGTATTTCATGAATGTAAAGAAGTAAATAAAAAAGTGTCCCTAATATTCTGTGCAGTCAGTGTACACATATATCATAATCATTCACATTATCAAAGGGGCTGAGTGACGTTTGATGACATTATCAGGAAGACTAGAAATACCGCATCACAGATGGATGCCTCCGCCAACAAGTTAGCAGTCTACAACCATGTCTGTCCAGAAGCTCACAGCACAATGAGAGATCACGCTAACGAGCATGAAACAGGCTGTCATGAGGTCACACTGAGTGACCTTGAACTTTAACCTTTGACCACCAAAATCTAATCAGTTCATCCTTGAGTCCAAGTTGATGTTTGAGCTAAATCTTAAATTCCGGCAAGGCGCTCCTGAGATATCGCATTAAGGAGGATGAAATGGGCAGTCGTGAGGTCACAGTGAGCTTGAACTTTCACCTTTGACCACAAAAATCTAATCAGTTCATCCTTGAGTCAAAGTGGCTGTTTGAGGCAAATTTGAAGAGATTTCCTCAAGGTGTTCCTAAGATATCGCGTTAACGAGCATGAAAATGGTGGTCGTGAGGTCACAGTGACCTTGAAGTTTGACCTTTGACCACCAAAATCTAATCAGTTCATCCTTGAGTCCAAGTTGACGTTTGAGATCAATTTGAAGCAATTTCGCCAAGGCGTTCCTGAGATAGAATAATGCCTCCGGCCATGTCTATCGTCAGGCGGAGGCATAAAAACAGCATATGAGTATTCTCTCAGTAGAAATGATTTGGAATTGTGTGTCGAAACTAAAGTAAAAGAAAAACCAAATCATTCATGATCAATCAATGAGCAACATCAATCAATGTTGTCCAAATAAAAGATTAATTTTGGTGTGGGGCGTAACGTTTTTCTTAATATCATAGTGGAAACATGTCATAATGCTTGGCTCCACATTTTTGTATCACTATTAGGCAATTAAGGTGGAAATGTAGTTAGACATTTGCTATAGATACATGACCTCCCAAAAGAGGCGTCCTTCTAGCCTAAAAGCTAGTCTGCTATTAAAGTCCTCTCTCTGAAACAAGACAGGCAGGATGGGTGACTATTGTCTTTAGGCTGGGATATCAGTAATCTAAAACTTCATGATCAAATCTTAAGGGCTTTCTGTGCTGAAATGAATCCTATCCCTACTGTGTGGCAGTAATAGAACCTTGAGAAACAGCTAGTTCTTGTATCGGGGGGGGGGGCGTCTGGGTAGTGTAGAAGTAAAGCCACTCGCCTACCACCACGGAGACCCGGGTTCAATTCCCGGCAGCGGTACTTCCGGCTTGGTCAGATGTTCCTACAGACACAATTGGCCGTGTCTGCGGGTGGAAGCCGGTGGGGTATGTGTCCTGGTTCTGGTATGTGTCCTGGTTCTGCTATGAGTCCTGGTTCTGGTATGTGTCCTGGTTCTGGGCGGCACGGTGGCTCAGTTAGCACTGTCGCCTCACAGCAAGAAGTTTGTGGGTTGGAACCGCCCCAGGTCCTTTCTGTGTGGAGTTTGGATGTTCTCCCCATGTTTGTGTGGGTTTCCACCCAGCATCAAAGACATATGTTAGGCTTAATGGGGGCGTGGGACTAGCAACCCCACCCTGTAAAAACCCACTTGCTACAGAAATGGCAATAAAAGCTGTCCCCACATGTTTCACAATCTATAATGCAACTGTATGAAGAAAAATATTTGATCAATATTAAAGCGTCTGACCTCGTAAGACTCCTCATCTCCTGCCACCATGCCCACAGTCTTGATGAAGGGATGCCCAGGGTTGTCCACTCCTGTCTGGATAGCCAGGTCCAGTGTGTATCCATTGGGAGTCGCCTTGTCGACCAGCTTGGCATAGATGGCAGGTGTCAGGTGACTGGCCATGCAGTTGTTGTGCTTACGTAGGTCAGGATACTCCGCACTGTTTCAATGCAAACACAAGATAAGGTTTTTGGGGGGTCATACTCTATTGATCCATGAGGCGAAATGTATTTTTTGACACTCTGAGCGCAGGGTAACCACAGAGCAGAGCTCTGAGCACAGGGTAACCACAGAGCAGAGCTCTGAGCACAGGGTAACCACAGAGCTCTGAGCACAGGGTAACCACAGAGCTCTGAATGCAGGGTAACCACAGAGCTCTGAGCACAGGGTAACCACAGAGCTCTGAGCACAGGGTAACCACAGAGCTCTGAATGCAGGGTAACCACAGGGCTCTGAGCACAGGGTAACCACAGAGCTCTGAGTGCAGGGTAACCACAGAGCTCTGAGTGCAGGGTAACCACAGAGCTCTGAGCACAGGGTAACCACAGGGCTCTGAGCACAGGGTAACCACAGAGCTCTGAGTGCAGGGTAACCACAGAGCTCTGAGCACAGGGTAACCACAGGGCTCTGAGTGCAGGGTAACCACAGAGCTCTGAATGCAGGGTAACCACAGAGCTCTGAGCACAGGGTAACCACAGAGCTCTGAGTGCAGGGTAACCACAGAGCTCTGAGCACAGGGTAACCACAGGGCTCTGAGTGCAGGGTAACCACAGAGCTCTGAGCACAGGGTAACCACAGAGCTCTGAGCACAGGGTAACCACAGAGCTCTGAGTGCAGGGTAACCACAGAGCTCTGAGTGCAGGGTAACCACAGAGCTCTGAGTGCAGGGTAACCACAGAGCTCTGAGCACAGGGTAACCACAGAGCTCTGAGCACAGGGTAACCACAGAGCTCTGAGTGCAGGGTAACCACAGAGCTCTGAGTGCAGGGTAACCACAGAGCTCTGAGCACAGGGTAACCACAGAGCTCTGAGCACAGGGTAACCACAGAGCTCTGAGCGCAGGGTAACCACAGAGCTCTGAGCACAGGGTAACCACAGAGCTCTGAGCACAGGGTAACCACAGAGCTCTGAGCACAGGGTAACCACAGAGCTCTGAGCACAGGGTAACCACAGAGCTGTGCCCGTGCAGCAGGTAGGTATTCAGTTACTTGTTCAAAGACACTTTCCCAGAGCAGGAACAGAGCAGAAACTGAGACCTTCCGGTTACAGGACAGTGTGTCCAAATGCCACCCAAGACGGCCACAGATTTAGCCATAGATGAAAATGTCGGATACATAAAAATATATACAGTATATTTGTATTCTGATTAATAATACACTTTTTGAATGGAGATATGGTATATAGTTTAATATTATGGAGCTTTGCCCCTGAACAAAGCTGAAAGGGGTGACAGCAAGTGGACTGGTAGAAGGAGTGGATTAATTTCATGTTAATTGATGCTGAGGGAGAAGGAACGCTCCAGATTTGTTAGTTGTTTTAGTTTAATTAATCTGACAAGGAACTGCAGTTGGGTTTTTATCCAAAACAATATCCTTTCTTAAGGCCAAGGATGGAATGAGATTGGGTTTGGTATTCAGATGATGGTATTCGACCAATCACGACACATGTTCACGAAAATAAATAAATATATAAATTAAATAAAAAGTACATTGTCCAATTTCCATTTCTGCTCAGCAGCTAGCTACAGTAGGATTCAACTACACACTGTACAGAGGGGTAGGCTGGAGCATTTGTAAATTGCAGGAGGAAACGTGTTTGTCTTGAGAGACTACTGGGGGCCTGGTTATCTTGCCCAGAAACTAGTTGTGCGTTATTTTCATTTTACCAATATCATTACCAGACTTCATTCAAAGATAACATGTCTTGTCTTGCCCTAAAAATGTCATATTAACGTTAACGTTAACGTTATCTTAGCTGAATTATCCGA
Source organism: Poromitra crassiceps (assembly GCF_964638095.1). Classification (NCBI taxonomy): domain Eukaryota; kingdom Metazoa; phylum Chordata; class Actinopteri; order Beryciformes; family Melamphaidae; genus Poromitra; species Poromitra crassiceps. Next base: position 16,516,398 of record NC_139652.1, read on the forward strand.
ACACTGAGTCACTCACCGCACATCGTTGTCACACATCTCTCACACTCAACTAACTGATAAGAAAAGAAAGAAAAGTTGACTTTCAGGGTCAAATTATTCCCACTAGCCTACTACTGATTGTTTTAATCAATCAATCAATCCCAAAAATGATTGCCAAGCCCAGGGGCGGACTGGGATCATAATTCAGGCCGTGCATTTCTACCAAGCAGGCCAGGCCAATACGGGCCGATGCGCGCGCGTGCCGGCGACCAAAGGTCGTCGGCGCTAAATTTTTTGGCCCGTTTTTTTTTGGCCTTTTTTTTTTTTTTGGCCCGTTTTTTGGCATTTTGGCCGTAATGCTAACGCAATGATACATGTTACCTATTTGTTCACTAATAGAAACATCAACATTGCCTAGATAACTGCAAGTATAATATGAAGAACCCTGGTTTCCCTGGCCAGTGACGCTTAGGAATAGACTAGGTGACAACCAAGGAATAGATTGGTGACAAACTGGAGAGACAGTTGACGGTCGGAGAGACGGCAACCCGGTACAGGATGGGTTAGCAACCCAGACTGGCTCTCTCGTGAGGGAGAAATCCACAAACGCTACGGATTAGTCTCCCGAAAATCTGTGTAAACATCGGCGCGGCCTGGGGTCCTCCAGGCTAGAGCGAGGTGCTCGGCGCAGCCGGATGACGTGCAGCGCACAGGCCTTCTTGAGGCATCTATTTTTCCATTGGATGCCTGACAACCAGGTACAGACTAGCTGCCTGTGTTGTTGAGGGAGGGCCCGGTAAGACGAAGGAGGAGAGCGGCTGGGAGACAACCCACAATGCCTTAGCCTCCATGCACCGAAGGGTCTTTCAATGCTGCGACGTAGCACTGGCTCTATTGCAGCGGATTGGGAGTGATCAACCCTTCCGCAGGCAACGTTGCAGACAGAGTAGGAAGGCTGATCCGTAGCGGCTGCTTCCGGGACGCGGGTCGGGGTCTTAATCTGCCTCGGCCGGGTCTACTGGGCGAGGGTGTATGATGTTGGAATGACCCGAAACACCTTGCGACCCCAGTCAACATCACTGATGACGCGTCCCAGCGCATGCTGAAGTATGTATATTTGAACGAAGAAGTAAAACCAAAAACATGCCTCTGTACAAACGCTTCACAGCAAACTTTATTTAAGGAAGAGTGATCAGATCGTGCATACTGCGTTATACCATCATGTGTCTGTCTGTGTGACTCACCTCCAGTGGCCTGGGCTGGGACGAGTCTGACTGACAAGTTAACTCATTCCTGCCTGCCTGTCTGCTGGCTGCTATCCGCGCAAATAGGAACACTACTGGCCTCAGTGGCCTGCCTGGCCTGCTGTTCAGTGAGTGGCCTGACTGCGGGCACAATATATATAGGCTATATGTTCAGTGAGTGGCCTGACTGCGGGCACAATATATATATATATAGGCTATATGTTCAGTGAGTGGCCTGACTGCGGGCACACACCAAAGATTTTTTTTTTTTTTTTTTTTTTTTTCAGGCCAGGCCAGGCCAGGCCAGTCCAGGCCAGGCCAGGCCAGGCCAGGCCAGGCCAGGCCAGGCCAGGCCAGGCCAGGCCAGGCCAGGCCAGGCCACCGGGCATTTGCCCGACGTGCCCGATTATGCAGTCCGCGCCTGGCCATCCAGGACATATACTCTTCAGAGTCTGACTCTTCCCCGATGCCATGGCAGAAGACTGATGTGTGGCAGTAGCAGAACCTCCCGTCACAGAGACAGCTTCTACCCAACTCCTTCCACCTCTTCAATGAGACCCCAAAACTCCAACAAATCAGGACTTTGTCACTCTACCCCCCGATGCCCCCTGAGCAAACCGGCTCTGCATCGACTGGGGTCGTCTCGCAGTAGCCAGCTGCTGGAAGCTTGCTGACGTAAGACGTTGAGTCTGACCACGTGTAGACTCAGCCCTCAGTCTTAATCCGTTTCACTCCTGTAAGACTGAGAATATTACTATTTAAATCTTTGCATAACGTTAGGTGGCGCTGTTGGAAGCCTTGCATCGGAGAACCAATCATGAGTGTTGTGGGCGGGCCTGCTTTCTGGGGGCAGTTCTCCTGCTGAACCGGTGTCTCGCAAAACATCGTCGCATTTGCGGAGAAACATATTAATCACTTAGAAACAAACATAACCTGTTAATAGGACGTGTTTCATCCGGCCCCGGCGGCTAGAGGTCTTTCCCCCAGCGATAAACCCGACTCCCGAGGCTAACGTTACAGAGCCTGCTGATGACTCACAGTAGCAAGCGGACCACTTCCGGGTAGGAAAAATGATTGTAAAATAAACCACAGCTATAAATTTTGTTTGGAGCATATCAGCTTCATGCTCTGTGTTAGGACTATGATAAATGGCATTGCCGCTACCAAATAAAATTCTAATAATAAATGTAGGCGTGTCTGCTGCCGGCGGTTCTCGCCGGGCTCGGACAGACAGTTTCTGACAGTGAAATTCCCAGACGTTTGGTGGCGCAGCTCACCAAACGTCTGGGAGCCGAGACTAGACCACGTGAGACTAGGACTGGGCTCCGCCCCCATGGACATTATCCCAGACATTTAAAGGACTTTTATGTGACATCTAGTCTGACTCAACGGAAGCAGGCTGCCAGTATAAGCTCTGCCATTGGCTCCGACGATTCCAGTCGGAGCCAATGGGGAATTCCCTTTCCGCTCCCTGCGTGTTACCGCTCTCAAATGCCTCCGCCGCGGTGAAACAACAACACAGCATACTACACGCTGAAACAACAACACAGCATACTACACGCTGAAACAACAACACAGCATACTACACGCTGAAACAACAACACAGCATACTACACGCTGAAACAACAACACAGCATACTACACGCTGAAACAACAACACAGCATACTACACGCTGAAACAACAACACAGCATACTACACGCTGAAACAACAACACAGCATACTACACGCTGAAACAACAACACAGCATACTACACGCTGAAACAACAACACAGCATACTACACGCTGAAACAACAACACAGCATACTACACGCTGAAACAACAACACAGCATACTACACGCTGAAAATGGCAGATTTTGATGAAGATTGGGATTGTGCAATAAAGCATTTTTACTAAAGTAAAAAGTAAAGTAAAGTACTTTCGGTGGATGGTTGTAAAGATAACAGAGCATCCCCCAACCCCCCCCCCCCCCGTACCAGAATGAGAGTGAGTTGAGCCAGACTCCTGCACTGGTACAGTGTGAAACAAAGTGTGTGGAGACAGTCTGGCAAAGCGAGACTACTTGATAGGCTATCTTACAAGGACATTTACATGAACATTTTACATGGACAATATTCCACTGACATTTGTGGTCGCTGTGCTGCATATACAGTATACTGCACAAAGACAAATTCCTCATTTGTGACAGTACTCACTTAGCTTAAGCTATTAAAATGATCTTGTATCTTGTAACTTTCATTTGATCCATTATGTAATTAATACTTCAGTTTGATCTGTTATAGTTCCATATGATGACCAGGACTTGGTAGGCAATATGAGAAGATCCAGAGACATTACTTTAAGCTCAACATTTACAGCAGACGCTCATGGCCTAGGCTACCAGTAGCATATCAATACAATGCAATCTATATTATAGATTGTATTCTGACCTATGACCCAAACGAGAGGCGATACAACTTAATCACATCATCAGACGTGCCATGGGACACGTAAGCAACCCATATGGAGCTTCTTCCTTGTATTTTATTCACCCTCTGTGTCTCTCTCTCACACACCCATTGATCACTAGACATTAGATTATAGCCCAGAAACAGCTGATTTGTCAGAGGCAGGCGAGCCTCTTGTCTTGGTTCATTATAATGGGTTAAACGACAGCGGGGGCAGGGAGGGAGAAAACATACCATGACAGCCTACCTGTCATTTCTTCTGTGGCTATAAACAGTTCATTAAATTCCATCTATTATTATCGTCCCCCTATATCCACTATTTTCCTCTCATTCTTCCCCATGGGACTTGCATTTTCTGTGATATTGGTGTAGTCTATATCCTTCATAAATATATTAGATGAGTGAGCTTTTTATAGGCTAATGGTATTTTAGGCTGATGGGTGGTTATAGGCTACTGTGTAGAGAGCCGCCAAGTGGGAACCCAGTCTATATCAGTAGGCTATGTCGTCAGACTGATAATGTAAGACAACAAAAATGATAAATAAATAACTAAATATAAATAAACAAATAAATAAAATAACGAATTAATTAAAAGCCCGGTTCACACCCGACAATCCCGAGGTGCACGACGCAGTTATACCTAAAAGAGAGCACTGCCTCTTAATTAACCAGTTAATTGTGCATTAATTAGCGCTAGAAGGGTGCCTAACAGGTCTGTGTTGTGTTACCTGGCAGGGTAGAGTCTGCGGACAGGCGCTCCGGCGGTGACACGGTCCCTGCAGAGCAGAAAGCCCGCTGTGACAGAGCCGCCGGCCACTAAAGACAGCAGCCCCACATTCCGTTTGGACGACAGGAGTCTGGAGAAGTTGCTCGCCATTCTTCTTTTTGTCTATTTTTCCTCTTATTCCCGCGGCCAGACAGTCGGAGAGAGAGGGAGGGATAGGTGATGGGAGCCTCGGTGATGTGCCGCCTCTAACGGAATGAAAACTGAGAGAGTGGTCATCTACGGGAGGAAAGGGGGGGCACAGGCTGCCCAAGTTAGCCAGGAGAACACCGGCAATCAGAAGGTTGGATCTTCAAAATAAAAGCCTAAACCAACTGCTGCTGGAATTAAATCCCCCATTCAAACCTGCAACATACATTTATTTTTTCCACACACATTCCATCAATTTTTACTTGAATCACAATGTAGAGTCTACATTGATTAAAAAAAAGTTTATGATATATAGGCTTGGGCCTATATTTATTCATTTCCAATAATAAAGATAACAAACTACATGTTGGTTGTATGTTAGGGAACCATCACAGCAGACAACATAAATATTGAGTATAGCCTAATGCAGTGAGCAAGACATGAAAGGGATTATGCCTGTACACAGGTAGGCTATTGTGTAGGCCTTACCTGTCAGTCGGCCTACTCCCCTTCATTTAGGGGGAATGGGCAAAGTGTCTACTGACTCTCTTTTGTGGGACTTTGTGCTGTGAGAGCCAGCATTAACTGGTAGGCTATATATGCCTCTTGATCAATTAACTAAAAGCAGATATCAACAGAAATCAAGAAACCCTGTTGAGCTGACCCAAACTCAAGCTTGTGGGGATTTTCACAGTAATACAACTTTAATTCTAGTTTATAATTAGATATTGCTCAATAAGATATTTAAGATAAGATAGAACAGGTATATAGAAAATTACTTTCTCTGTGCTGTAGCTACACTGTGATGAAGGTTGATGGTGACCAGAAGTAATGGAGAAAAATGCCTTAACACATGCTATCGTGAAAAGAATTTGTGTGCAGATCAACAAAACCACACACTGGATTTAAAATGTATTCTGTTAAATATATGAATTGTTCTCATGATGTGCCACTTTCATCAATTTTATTTTGAAAGTTATTTTAGAGGAAGTGGTATTGTTTTGTTCTAGCTGGCAATGGCATGCCACTGTTATGCTGCCTTCCAGACAACTGGGATGTGGGCGTTTCCCAGTGGAAAAGTCCCACCCCCCACCTCCAAAGCGTTCCTGTGCACACAAAGGCAAAACGGTAAAACGCATACAAGAAAGATGGCGGACCGCAACAAACTTTTTTTTGTCTTGCAAGTTGCAAGACAGCTTAACAGTGAACGGAGCAGCCTCCTTGCATATTTAAACGAAAATGATGAGCGTCAACAACGCATAAGGTAACATTCCATAATACATTTTATTTTACGGCACTTCATACTTTGGAAACGTATCTACATTGCCATTCACTGGCCTAGCATAGCATAGCCACGTTAGCCTTCACATAGCCTACCAATAGGCTACTGTTGCCACAAATACATCCTTCCCCCACTTTATTTGGATAGTCCGCCTACAGAGTCTACAGAGTATTTAACATTTCAAGTTCAACAGCTTATTAGTTGACATTCAACTGGTTTGCGTTATCTGTAGATGTTGTTTTAACAGCTTATTAGCGTTAGCTGAGATTCACTAAACCGATTCGGGTTGCTTCCCGTTCCCACAAAACCTAGCTGAGCTCAGTGCTAGAATTAAAACAAGCAAAGGGTCCAGAACATTTTGTCCAGGTGTTCGATACAGATAAAGTTTGTAGGAAGTCAGTGGCACACACTTGTGGATGCCTACAAGAAAGATAATAAAGTACAGGGAGGGCAAAACTACTGTACAGTATAGAATATAGATAATCTGTTGAATATCTGTTAAACAGTCAAATGTAAACTAATAAGCTGTTCAAATGTTACAAATACTCTGTAGACTCTCTGTAGGCAGACTATAGAATTAAAGTGTTACCAAATCAGGCTATGACAGTGAAAACAAAGGAGGTGTAAAATGGAATAAGCCAAGGACAAGTATTCACTTTTTAAGAGTATTCATTTAATCATGAACAATCTGTTAATTTAATTCACCTTTTGAATCTTGTGTCTCTCCTACTTTTCAGGAATGCAGTCCTTGCTCATTTTCTGAGGCCACACACCAAAATAATAAAAACCGGCACTGAATGGGAGCTGCTTTTCCACATGGATGAGGCAACATTCTTCAGGCATCTTCGGGTCACCCTCTCTCAGTTTGATTACCTGACATATGTGCTGAAACAGCAGGGTCTAAATGAAAACAACCAGGCCGGAGGTCCTCCCGAGATTCCTCTCAAGCAAAAGGTTGCACTCTTCCTTTGGTATATGGCGAACCAAAATAGCTTCAGAGAAATATCTGACAAGTTCAATGTCTCCCAGTCAACAGCACACAGGTGTGTTGTGGAAGTGCTCACAACATTTTGCAGCATGGTGCCATCTTTCATTAGTTGGTTTACCATGTGTGAGAAGACGGCTACTTCTGCTGCCTTCAGCACAACATGTGGCATACAAGGCGTCATCGGTGCCATCGACGGATGCCACATTAAGATCCAGCGACCACACATCAGGGGAGGGGACTACTTAAATAGAAAGAACTATTATTCAGTAGTCCTTCAGGGGATTGTGGATGAGAGAGGGAGGTTCCGTGACATCTTTGTTGGAGCACCGGGAAAGGTGCATGATGCGAGGATCCTCAGGAAATCCAAGTTCTTTGAAAGCTGGGGGGAGAAAATGGGACGATTCATGCTGCTTGGAGATAGCGCCTACATTGGCCAAGCCTACCCTTTCATCACTACTCCAAAGCGGGACAATGGTGCTCTCAGCATGCAGGACCAGCTGTACAACTCCAGAATAAGCCGAGGGCGGGTGGTGGTCGAGCAGGCGTTCGGGAGACTCAAGTGTAAATGGAGGAGGGTGAGAGATCTCCCAAACACCAGGCTTGATGTGGTTGTCATGATCATTGTGTCTGCATGTATGCTGCATAATCTATGCACAGGACCCACAGAAATGTGTCAGGAGCATCCAGATGGTTGTCCACGCCAGGAAGACGATGAGAACTGTTAATCTCTGGAGAGGGGGGGGGGGGGGGGGGGGGTCCACTCTGTGTCCACCACGGATCCTGCCATTCTAAATAAGAATGTATTCTTGTGACTTGCCTGGTTGTCTGAGAGAAAGAAAAAAATGTAAATCTCTGTCCACCATGTATCCTGCCATTCTAAATAAGAATTTGTTATTGTGACTTGCCTGGTTAAATAAATGCTTTAAAAAAAGTTGATATTAACATATTGGTGCGATTCAGTGTGCGGATGCTGAATAACTGGGTGTAAACAACTGGCTATGCACTCCAGTTAGAGAGATAGACTGCAACCACGGTACTGTTCCACTGGTTTATTATTAACTGGCATGTGATTGAGGGTGTGGTTTCTGTAACCAAATACAACTTGAATTACATATGGATTAAAATAATGCAACTGAGTACAGCATAATAATTAACAATCTACAGAATATCACAAGCCTCCAGAATAACATAAAGATCCGTTAAAGTGCACAGCTGCAACAAGCCCTTTTCACATAAATGAAATTAGGTTGTAATTACAGCCCACATGGCGGCAGTATTGACCACATTTTCTTCTGTAGTTCTTGATTGCGTACTGAGCCATGTTCACCAAAAATGGTGGCTACTATCCTGATTTAGTTAACTTATAGCTATGCCTTAAAATGAAAAAAAATGTTGATATAAATATAAACCATAACAGGCATCAATTTTCGACTACATAATCTACATGCAATACCAGCATGCATTGAATTTCAACGACCATCCTCAAAACAATCAGAACAATTTGACAGATACAGGGAACTAGTCACACCAAGAACAGCAAAACTACTGTACAACAGCCTCTCAATACTGTAACTATTCAGGTATGTACTTACATTCTTAGCGACGCACACAGTCACACAAAGAATGAGTATTAATCAACTCGACCACGAGGTAATTAAGGCGAGTGCGCTCGGGCGAGTAATATGCATAAGAAAATTAGAATAGCTGAAAGAAATATATGGTACAACCACATAACCACTACAGTATATTATTCTGTCTTTTTCACTTTTAGTTATAAGGTGGCATTGCAAAGTTTATTATACAGACTGTCAATTTCTAACAACTAGCGTAGAGAGCAGATACCAGTAGACTGGCCAAGGAGTGGCTAGAAGACTACTCGCCCGTCAGACGATGCAAGGCACATACCAGCATACGACGAACCAACAAAAGGAAATAGAGAAACTTACTGTAACTCGACTTCCAAATGAATATGAACATGTGTACTTACATATTAATCTATGGCATCTATTAATGTGTGCGTTTATTAGACGCGCATGCTGTAAATTCACTACACCCATGCTTGTAATATTTGTCCCAGCTGCCACTCTCCAGAATAACAAAATTATCTTAATTAGTGAGTTTAGATGTTGTGAATTCTACAAACTGGTTGGCTGTCTGCTGTGCCTGTCAACATGACTGACCAATGAACTACCGGACACTTAAAGAGGGGCTGTGTCAACTAATATGGTAATTAAAATGACACACAAACCCCCAGTTGATGAGATGTCTCTTGGATCCAAATCTGATGTTTTTTTGTTAGATATTATTGTCTAGAATTCCATGACTATCTCTGTTGTAGGTAGAGACATACCAGACAAACTATGATCTAAACAGTCATTCTACATTCTCTAACTGAAGTTCTTGTAAATGAAATGATGCTCAAGTTTACCAAATCATTTTGCTGGGGACCCTGGAACCCCCTAAAGAACCTCTGGTGTCCCTCAGACCCAGGTGAGTACCACTGTTTAGAGTATGCATTCTTAGCGGACAATGACATGAAAGAAAACTGCAACAAAGTTTGTGAAAATGCCCAATGGATTTTATTAAAAGCATTTCAAGTTTAAGTTGAACATGTTTAGAACTGCATAGATAACGGTTGGGAAAATAAATAAATAACATCTCAATAGCAGCATCAAATTCTTAACAAGTGCACTTTGTAAACTCTGAGAAAATAAAAAATATATAAAAAAATATCCACATCACCAACCACTGTACATTTTCAGCTGTCGTATGCAAACTTCTACCAGGGTGCTAAAACACAAAAAACATAAGAGAGGACATAAATGTTATAATCTTGAACGTGTTAACCTGAGTCTAACAAAAATAAATGTCAATACTGTGTCCAAAAAATCAAATATAAATCCACTTCAGGTAATGTGCAAAATTGCAGGGCTGGGTCATAAACCTCAAAATAGTGGTTCGGTTAAGTTTTCCTATTACAACATGTGGCACAAATGTCTAAAAGACAATATAAATGTAGAAACAGCAGCCACGCTTTGAACATTATTGAGTTTGACCCATCTCCCTTGAACCTCTTACAGCTTAAAATATAAATAAATCAGGAAAAAAATCTTAAGGCTTGTTTAGATATTCTTTCATCATAGTCTCAAGAGACCTGTGAAGGCCTCAGAAAAAAGAAAAAAAAAAAAACTCTTACGGCTTGTTTAGATATTCTTTCATCATCGTCTCAAAGGAGACTTGCGAAGCCCTCATCTGACTCAACAATTCTTCGTGTCTCTTTTGGCTAGCAGCCTCAGACTCACGGAGGAAGTCCACTACTGGGTTTACCTGCGCTCTCGGCCTCGGCCGTGTTCCTCCTGTGCTACCCTGTGGAGAAGGGCTGGATTGGCTGGGTGTAGGTCTCTCAGCAACAAGCACACCAGGCCTGCGAATCTCAACCCCCTCAGAGGTTCCCACAACTGGAAAATCGACATCATGATGTTCCCCCAGAAGAGCCTCTATTTCACTGTAGAATTTAAACCGCATACTTCCCCTCCCTGTACTCTGATTATTATCTTTGATTCTCTTGTAGGCATCCACAAGTGTGTTCCACTTCCTACAAACTCTCTCTGGATCAAACACCTGGCCAAAATATTCAGACAGCTTAGTGGCCATATCCCTCCACATTTCTTTCTTGGACCCTTTGCCTGTTTTAATTCTAGCATTGAGCTCAGCTAAGTTTTGTGGGAGCTCACCACCATCTGACTCTAGGTGCTGCCTCATTAAATCTAAGAGAAATAGAGTTTGGTCCCTTGTGAAGGCATCGTTTGCTGCCTGCGCTGGCGCTGTCACATCGCTGCTTTCTGGCGGCGCTGTCACATCGCTGCTTTCTGGCGGCGCTGACACACCCCTGCTTTCTGGCGACGCTGACACACCGCAGCTTCCTGCAGGGATGCAAAGTCATGGATAATGAAAAAGGTGACGATACTTGAGTGCCCTATTTTGGGATGAAAAAGGTGACTAGTTTGCATACCTGTTCCTGGCGGCATTGACACACCCCTGCTTCCTGGCGGCGTGTCACTTCCTGGCGGCGCTGACACACCCCTGCTTCCTGGCGGCGCTGACACACCCCTGCTTCCTGGCGGCGTGTCACTTCCTGGCGGCGCTGACACACCCCTGCTTCCTGGCGGCGCTGACACACCCCTGCTTCCTGGCGGCGCTGACACACCCCAGCTTCCTGGCGGCGCTGACACACCCCTGCTTCCTGGCGGCGCTGACACACCCCAGCTTCCTGGCGGCGCTGACACACCCCTGCTTCCTGGCGGCGCTGACACACCCCTGCTTCCTGGCGGCGCTGACACACCCCTGCTTCCTGGCGGCGCTGACACACCCCTGCTTCCTGGCGGCGCTGACACACCCCTGCTTCCTGGCGGCGCTGACACACCCCTGCTTCCTGGCGGCGCTGACACACCCCTGCTTCCTGGCGGCGCTGACACACCCCTGCTTCCTGGCGGCGCTGACACACCCCTGCTTCCTGGCGGCATTGACACACCCCTGCTTCCTGGCGGCGTGTCACTTCCTGGCGGCGCTGACACACTGCTGCTAGCACTAGAAGACTGAATGAATTTTATTTGACAGATGTTAAAATACATAATGAATAGAAGCCCTTAGGCCACAACCATACACATGTACAGTATAAAATTGTCGAGAAATGTTCACACACAATAAAGTCCAGGGGCCATATCTTACGCCCAGTGCATGGGCAAATCTTTGCTAGTTTCTAGCACTCAAAATCCCCCCCCCCCCCCTTTAATTAGCACTGGGTCAGTACATCAAAGGATGTGTGTCAGTGACCTATAAGATATGGCACCAGGAGATTTCCATTGTGGTCCTCGAAAACAACATCAACAATACATACACCACGTACAATAACTTACAAACAATGAAGACTCGCCCTCCTCCATGCTCTCGTCATCTTGTCCCCTGCTGCTGCTGCTGTTCTCTGTGGGGCCTATCAAGAATATAATCTGATTAGCTTTTTGTCAATAACAGCACCAGACCGCATTATGTGTAGATATGCAGCTCTTCTCTGGGCACTATTTACAACTGGATCAAGGCAAATGAACTCATACTTAACTTAAAACCATGTGTATAGTTTCCGGTTCCAATCATGGATTGTCACACACAATCCTAAAATGAGTTTAGTGATAGAATCATCCATCGGATAGATGGTCAAGCCATACGGCAACTAAACTGTTAAGCTTCCTGGACTTTGGCTTGACAGTTCATTATCGTGGTCCGAGCACATCAACAGGGTGGTTGCCAAGATGGGTAGAGCAGTTAGCCATTACTAGAACGTGTGCATGATTTGTTACAGCAGTATTACTTAGCCAAATGTTTTGTTCATTAGTTCTATGTCATTTGGATTATTGCTCTGTATTTGCTGCTCTAATATTTGTTTTAATAAACAAATATTAAGCCATTATCTGCCATGTTTCTAGCTACTATGACTGACCACAGTATGCTGAAAATAATAAGACCACTCTGAAAATCTTTGTCACACTAACCTGGTAGAATAATCTGCACCCTCACTTGCAGGCCAGCATCAAGGAAGTAGGAGTTGAGGTCCCACGCTGCTTGGTATAGGGGAGCATTCAGGGGTTGAGACCTTCCCTCATCCAAAAATAGCCTCATTTCTTCATCCAGATACACTGAGATTGAATGCAACCAAACAAAATGTTCTTTAATGGGGAAGGGCAAAGGGCTGGTGAGAAGATAAAACGGGAACACTAGCCTACAATGCAATACTGATCACACGTTCTTCCTTCTTCACCGACCCAACAACATAGCGTTAAATATAGCCTACGTTACCCACATTAACCGTGTTCCCGTCTAGCTACATCAGTACTGTAGAATTTTAAATGTTTTCACTTGGTTTTGGTATTTTTAACATTTTCCCTCCAAAACCTTTTGTGCAGTCGCATTAACGTTACTGTAACAGAGACTGTTTACCGTGACCCGGCTAACGTTAAAAGTTAGCCTACTGTACCTAAACATTAGCGGCATATTTTACATCAATAGACGCAGAATAATTTTACTATTATGATAGCATGTACTATTTGAATTAAATACAGGCAAATACTCTCAGAAATGTATTTTAGGTGACAATTTACCATTGACGATGCGCGCCTCCATGTTGCAGCCATTGTGGTGTGACGTCAGACAACTGATTCCCAGCCCAGTGGGGGTAGATTTTTTTCTCCCAGTTTTAAAGTCGGAGCTCCCACTTTGAGTGGCGTTCCAGCGCACTTTTCCTAATAGGAGGCCAGAAAAACCCCAGGTCCCAGTTGTCTGGAAGGCAGCATTAGAGGAGCTGCGTGATGGGAATACTGAAGGGCGAAAGTGTTCAGGGTTACAGCCATTGACAGTTACAGCACTGTGGAAAAGACTCCAGCATAATTTGCCTACCTGACTTCCTGTTTGGATAGGCGGAGCCCCGTTGACCACCTGCGGCAAACTGCAGCCTACTATTATTCATGATCAGATCAGTGTTCTACAGTAGGCTACATTCCAGCCATATTTTACACACATCACTAGCCCATGCATGGGTCACTCTATCCCGACAACAATGCTTTAAACAGACTAGGACAAGTTTTGGGTTCTGTGCCAGTAATAATAATTCTAACAATGGCCTAATGAAAGGTTTCCTCATTCCTTGACCCATCCCAACCTGCTGCAACATACTCACTGATGAATTGCATACCAGATAGGCTACTTAACTGAATACAATACACTTTTAGTAATTCAGTTTGCCATCTTTGTAGTACATAGAAAAAAGAGAACAGGTAGATGTGGTTTCGTGTAACCTTTCATGTGATGCAATTGGTATTTATATATTATTAATAGCCTAAATACAGTAAGTGACATTTTCTGTTGTGGCCCATCAACTCTGGAACAAGCTCCCCATTTCATTAAGAAGTGCTACCACAGTAGAAAGCATCAAACGCTGGCAAAAAACTAATCTTTTTGCTGTGGCCTTTTATTCAATAACGTGGACTGTTGTTACTGCTATAGGCCTACATCTGCATTGATTTGTACCTATGCATTTGGGTGTACATAGCCTACAGATGTGCATTGTTGTGTATATGAAAGTGCATACTGTATATGTACATTATACATGTGTATGTGGGCATACAGTAGGCTATGTGTTTATGTAGGCTATGCACACACTATCTCTCTCTCTATATCTATCTATCTATATATACATATTTATTCATGCTTTTTAGCGGGGGCTTCCTATGTGGAGGAAACCCCAGGGGAGCACAGAAAGGCCCTTTTGACTACTGCCCACCTGGGCAGTACGCACTGAGGAGATGGGAATGGGGACACACCCTCAATCAAATCCAGGACCTTCTTGTTGTGAGGCGACATCGCTACCACTTGTATGTGTTTTATGCATGTGCATATAGCTGTTTGTATGTGTATGTATATCAAATCTATCCACATATCTCCTCTGTATGAAATGTATGCATTTGTATGTACTTTTCTGTATGTATACATAAGTAGAATAGACATTGGTGTACATTTTTAGTTTTTGTTCTTTCTCAGCACTGTAACTATGGTTTTGAAAATGCTTTATAAAGATTTACTTTATATAGCCTATGTGCCTTACAAAGAGTAGCAAATCAGTTAATATACAGATTATTTTTGATTTCACAATAGGGGTTAGGCTACAATAGACTGAATAAAGAGATTTGGTGTTTGTTGCTGTTCAGGCCCACAGAGGTTAACCTACAAAGTCACCATAGCTTTGCCTTCAATCTCTACTGTTGACAGAGTGGCAATACGGTTTCATATGAAGGCCTTGAGCTCCTTATGGGGCTAATTCAGTCATCTGTGAATCAAAGAGGAAATTGTAGGCATACAGTACTCAGATCAAAGTTCACTGGCCTTGCTGCACCAACTGGAATGAGTCTGCAACAAACATATAAACGTATGAGTCCGTTTGTTACACCATAAAAGTGCTATTAAAAAAGTGAAATGAAGTTCACCTGGGTCTTTCTGGAAAATAAAGCTATGTGATAGGTCATATTTGTTAGTAGGCATGTTGTTGACATGTGAACAATGCTTCTTGTCTTACTTCTTGCCGTACTTAGCTGCTGCAGATCACTTGACCTGTGGTTTTTCCCAGGCTGGCAGACCTAGATGCATGGTCACCTTATCTTTCTCGATGGCACAGACTGTGGGTGCCCATCACCAAGGATACCTCATGACTACTCGACACTGATTTCCAAGGCACACATCGCCAGGACAACCAGCAATGCCAAGGAAATAGAAATAATCAAAGTCATTAGTAGATCATAATCATAACCAAGTATAATAAACCTCTGGGGGTATTATAGAAGTGAATTAAACATGACGTCCTATGCCCAACACATAAATGCACCTATCAAAATCACGAGGGGCACTTAGGTTTTACAAAACTGACCTTTAGACAGGTGGGTGAACTATCAGCTTTCCTTTTATCAGGTGGCAGCAGATCAACTGGAAGTATATAAATGAAGTCATTCTCAAAGACAAGGGAAAAAAAAACATTACTTCAAAACACTTTGCTTTACTGTAGACCTGCTTTTCCAAGACTTGAGAACAAAGGGAAAAATGAACTAAATATAGTGTGGGGTATCTGAAAAAATTAAGTCTGCAATAAGTTAATTTGGAAAATCAATTTTTATTTACAAATTTACAAAAGCAATTTTGTGGCACAGAGAACATGTAAACAAACTAATAAATAAACATGAATCGTCTTTATAGCAATAACATTTACACCGACTCGATTGCAAAGTGGCCGATTACAATTTTGAAGAACGAGTGAGTGGTGGCATTAAACATGACCATTTTCCAGTTTTTAGCTCCCAGGCAGGAAATGACTACACAATGTTTAGGATAAAATAATCAATGAGAAATAATAGTCTGAATTAAAAGAAATGGCAAATTTAAACATCTGAGCAACAGCTCAGCTCTTTGGGAGTTTAAACCTTAGCGTTGGGCATACCTACAAAACAAAATACTCCTAAAATGGCCAGCCATTACAGAACAGAAAACTTTTTCAGGGTCCACGGGCCAAACTTGTTGGTTGAGGAGACATTCATGTGAACAGCTTTTGAAGCGATGCTTGAAAGACATCTTTCAGGGCAGCCATCAAAAGAACAGCTGACAAAGTGTGTGTCAGACACAAAATGGGGCAGTGTGTGGCGGGGTGCTTCAGTCCAGCAGTCTCTTCCTGCTGTAGGTCGTCCCTGTGGTCGAGCGTCTGGGAGGCTGGCTGCAGGGAGAAAGCTCCACCTCAAACCCCATCCTCCTCTCAGATGCAGCCTCGTCTAGAACATTCAGAGATTTAAATCAGTAAGATTTTTGACATTTTTTACTGAAATAGAACAGCTTTTTAGTCACAGGACATGGTAGATTGACTTGGAATAGGGAGACCCTCGTCTTTATTTATCCCACACCTCCCTCCATTGGCCAGCACTGGGACTAAGCAGTTTGTCTGCCACGTCCAGTAGCAAGAAAAAAAAAAAAAAAAAAGCATGCGCTGTACAGCGGAAGCGCTGTGTTCATGAAAACAAGGAAGTAACTCGATTCGGATTTGCTACGAAAATGATGTTTCACGGAACTATGGATTATTATTTCATCATGTGGTGAGTACCCGATGTCACAACATGTACATAGAGCTTTCTGGCGCTGTGTTTTGTTGACTTTGAATGGCGATATCGTTATCGATACTAATGCACGCAGAGGGCGCAGTTTCTCCAACAGTAAAACTGGGAAAACTTACTGAATGGGGCTTTAAGTTAGTTAAAGACCCCCTAAAGTCATAAGTGTTAAGATGTCTATAAAATACTCTACTTTGAATAATAATTTGTGTCCGATAGCTTTTCTGCAATTTTTCTTTTAATTATCTTGTTAAAATCCTTAAAATGACTCCCCCCCCCCCCCCCCATCTTTCTCCCTCATTAAAAAAACAATCTGGGTTATCTAGAACCGTAACTAGCCAATCACAGCATACAAACAAGGGCTTTAACTGCTGAATCCTGGCCAGGGATTGGCTCCGGTATCCGTGATGTCACAAATCATGCAAATGGCCTTTTCAGTGAGCTCAGAGAAACTTTGCACTTTCAACAGATGGTTGTGAAAACATCTTCTAGTGTCAAACTCTGCACAGAGAAGAGAACAACATCCAACTGAAGGAACAAGAAGAAAAACAGATTTTTGACTTTATGGGGTCTTTAACTTCCAGAACTGGAAATAGTCACCAGCTGGTAGATTTAGACTGTCTGGTGAAAGGTTTTCTTTATACATCAGCCACTGTAGCCTATTAGACAAAGAAGTTAGTTCCCAGCCCAGGTAGATAAAAATGATTGGTAGCATAAAACATAGAAGCAAGCAAGCACATGTTACCTTTAAAGTGTGGAGTTCTCTTAGTATAAAAACAGAAAAGGACGTACTGCACATGCTACCTTTAAAGTGTGGAGTTCTCTTAGTATAAAAACATAGAAGCAAGCACTGCACATGTTACCTTTAAAGTGTGGAGTTCTCTTAGCAGCAGAGGCTGTTTTGCTCTTGAACAACAAGGGGGACTGAGTGAGGGCCAGAAGCCCACTTGCCGTCACAGACTTCCTCACCTTGGAGCTGGGAGGAGTCGCTCCTGTCAAAAACAAAGACAAACATGACTACATTACAGTAACACAACCACACAGGGTGCATTTCAAACTGAAAGGTCTCATCTAGGGATGTTCATCAATCATCGGAAATCGATAATTGATCGTTAAGGAATTGAATCGATCATGTGGAATTTTTATCGATTATTGTTATTATTAAAAAAAGAAAAAGAAAAAAAGAATTGGACTAGGTTTGGGTGGAATTCGTTCCTCCTCGCCCCACTCCATTGCACAGCCGACTAACGTGAGGTGGAGCTTCATATAGTCTCTAGTTTTCTGGCTGGGCACGGGCCTTTGTGCCAACAAAACAGTTTTAAACATGGGAAATTCACACCGGCATGCGCCGGTCAACCCTATACAAGAGCATATCTGCTTCAGAAGAAAAACATTAAAAAAACACACACAATTGTGATCATTGCAACTTAAAAAACATTTCCATTTCAAAATAAAAGGTCTGAAGCTAACCATTGAGTTTTAATTTGCATAGTGAGTGTAGTCTCGGCACGCAGATGATTAGAGATCTGTACCTACATCGCATGGGAACATCTTGTCAAAAATAGTTGTTTGAACGTTAGTGAGCACGGCCCATTAACACATCTATGGCCTTTTGTCCAGTTACCGGAAATGGTGCTCCCTCCATTATCCTCCATAGTGAAACAAACTGGAGACAGAGAATCACTTTGTATTATTAATAATTTTTCCCCAGATTTTTTTATCCCATTTTTATCCCCCATTAGTGCTAATTTTAATTTATTATTTATCCTGGTTGCTGCTCCACCCTCTGCTGATTCGAGAATCACTTTGTAACACGGAGAGCTTTTTAAAACATTGAAAATGGATGTCCCGAGCAACGTTACATTACATTGTTTCATCCCATTACAAGCACACAACTTCTGCATGTTACTGCTCCTTTCTGCATGAAGGGCCCCTCTAATGGTTCTGCGATGCATTTTTTTTACTCTAATTGTTTTCTAATCAGTCTTAACAACGAAAGTTGGGAGAAAGTTCTCAGGCGGATAGAGACCGATAACTGAGTCTATTCTGAGTGTTACTTACTTTCATAACAGTCATTATTTTGAAAGTGCATGTGTTTTGACATTGCAGATCTCTCATTTTGGCAATGAAACTGTAAATATTGTTTGTTCTGTGACAGCTTACTTGACTTGACATCTCCATTGTCAGCAGTCCAGATCACGTCATCTTCACCTTTCTGAGGATCAGCCCCGTCAGCCTGCTGAGCCAGCTCCTCCATCCAGTCCAAATCTCCCAGCGGGGAGAGCGGTGACTCGTCTGCTCCTATACAAGGTGACCGCTTGGCGGTCAAAAGAGCCAGTGGTGCAGCTCTGTTGCTCGAGACCTCATCAGTGTCCTCAATGTCCTGCAACCTGCTAACTCCAAGCTCCGCTTCCTCCAGGAGCTCCTCCAGTAGCGGCTCCCCCTTCAGGCCACGATCCTTGCCTCCCACCACCCCAATCTGGGCTCTCTTCTTCCGAGGCCAGCTGTTGAGGTTGTCTGCGGTTGCCTTGCCTACACTCTGAGGTGAAGGGGTCGAGGGGATCATCTCTGCCGTTCCCATCGGGGACATGGTTCCCACAGGATGGCGCGTCGGGGTGTAGGATTGGCAGATGTACGTTTGGACACCTTTGCCAGGTGTGCTCTTGGCTGGAGTGACATGAGCGCAGACAGTTGGCGAGACACATCCAGGATCTCTGTGTTTAGAGCACAAAGCCAAGGGGCTTTCCAGCTGAGAGAATTTCACACCCACAGAAGGGCTCTGACCTCCAGATCGTGGACCGTCAGTGGGCAAATCACCAGCATTAAACGAGTCTGTGCGTCTGAATTTGAGTTTCGGAAGTCCAGATGTTTGCATGTCCAATTCTACTTGGTATGACCGAGCGGTTGGAGTGCCCAAGCCTCTTCGTCGACTAAGTGTTGCAGAACTTCTGGGGGTTGAAAATCGAGGGGGATCATCAGAGTACCCCAAACGAGCGGCGGCCTCCCTTTGTTGGCGGTCAGGAGTCTTCCGAAAGCCATAGCTTCGGCCAGGTGTGACTTGGGGTGGCAGAGGTGGTGTGGGAGAGGCTTCATTTGACTGAAAGCCTTCGCTGGACTTTGATGGCTTCCTGGAAAAGCTGATGTTCATCTTGAGACCTCCATTAAGTTGGGTCTTGACGACAGCAGCATCAACAATGTCCATGCTATCGTCCTCTGTGGTGGCAGAGCTAAAATGTGAAGAATCAAATTGCTGTGAATCAGTCTGGGAACTTGACTCAGAAGTTTGGGAATGTTCAGCCTGTGGCCCAAAGGTCTCAGTACAGCTAGATTCTGTGTTTGGTTTGGAAGGCGCACTCTCATTAGACTGGGACCATACTGGTCTGGTCCTACTTTTAGCAGCTTTGTGAGACCTAGTTCTTCTCAGGGGTTTTCCTGTCAACTTTGGGGAAGTATCTGATCTTTCGGAAATAGTGGGACCTCTTTCTGGCGTGAATGCTGGCTTACACGGAGACATGAGATTTGAGCTTTTAACTGGAGTTCTTCCAGAGCGAGTACTCATTTGGTGAACAGGACCAGGGCTGGTTGGAGTTCTCAGTGGGGAGCTGTGGTCTTGAGGGGGTGTGGATTGTGGAGGAGTTTCCTGGGGAACAGTGTCAGTTTTTACATCCTTTCTAGGTGTGTTCATCTTGTTATGAAGCCTTTCAGAGGACCTCTGTGGCTTTTTCTCAGAGGACCTCTGTGGCGTTTTCTCTTGCACTTCTGACTGCATGCTCTTCTTTTCCACAGGGTCACAAGTCTCAGTACAGCTGGATTCTGTGTTTGGTCTGGAAGGCAGACTTTCATTAGACTGGGACCTTAAGATAAGTCTGGTTGTACTTGCAGCATCTTGGCCAGAGCTAGTTCTTGTCCGTGAAACCACTGGAAACTTTGGGGAAGTATCTGATCTTTCTGAAATGGTGGGACCTCTTTTTGGTGTGAATACTGGCTTACATGGAGTTCTTCCAGAGCGAGTCATCATTAGGTGGAGAGGACCTGGGCTGGTTGGAGTTCTACTGTTGGGTCTCGGTGGGACGTCGTGGTCTTGAGGTGGTGTGGATTGCAGAGGAGTTTCCTGGGGACTAACAACAGTGTCCGTTTTTACATCCTTTACAGGCGTGTTCATGTTGTTGTGAAGCCTTTCATCAGAGGACCTATGATTTATCTCCTGTGTCAACATACCACCATATAATAAGCTTTCAGAAACCTGTGATGGCACTTTAGGAAAGATCTTTTCCGGGGTCTTGAAAATGTTGGCTTTCACGGTGGGACTTTTGGGAGGACTGCTAAACTTGGTGGGTGTTCTCAGTAATCTCCGGGAGCTTTTGGTTGCATTGTGAGGTGACTCTGGCACCTTAAAAGTCGCACTGTTCTCTGCCAGCCTACATTTTCGTGGTGACGGCGACCATGTGACACTCTTCCGGGGAGTCCTGGAACTTGGGCTATTGAGTAGGTGTAATCCAGACGGGGACTTGACTGGGGTCCTGAGAATACCCCTCAGCGGGCTCTTCACGGGGCTTTCCTTCGTAGGCGTCTCTACTATAAGGGTCCTTCTGGCCGGCGATCTGAAGGGGCTGCCCCTGAGTGCCATACCAGACTCACGAGAGCTACCTGCCACAGGGCTTTCAGGGACCGAGAGCACCCGCCTACTGGATGCTGGTGGGGTCTTGGGTGTTTGTGGAGTCTTTGGTGTTCTTGGGGTCCTGTTCCCCGTAGCTGCCCTTCCATGTTTACCAGGTGACTTTATTGGCGTTTTATTTGGACTCTAAAAAGAAAACGGAGAAAAAGGTTGGTAAAATAATCAAGCTGTTGTTAAATTGATCAACAGAATTTGACAAATGAATGAATGTACAATTTTAGACTTTATTGTCATCTCCAATGAGTACCTTTATTGCAAGCCATTTTTAAAATAGTTATTGGAGTATAAGGATGCAATCTGGTATTATCTCCCAACTCGCTTAAATAGTTAAGAATTTTAAGAGGTCATTCATTATGAAGTGAGTGTTCCTTCAGTACACAAAAAGATACTTGTTCACAGCACATTAGGATTGGAAAATTGGAAAATTGTGGAACAAAATTGGAAAATTGTGGGCAAAATAGCGCTACAAAACTTTAATCTGAAAACATTTCTAAGTCATTAGGAAAATCATGTGAACATATTTGGAAGACGCTTTAGTCATGTGCAATTCTGTAGTTGTTTGTTTTTACGGAAATGTTAGCCTCTTAAACCTGCAATAGCATTGTTGACAAAGGCTAAAAACTTCTGCTACCAGAATCTCAAGTACTGGAAACAAAACAAACCACTGTATTAAAGAAGAAACCGCTTGTGAAAAAAGGAGCTCACAGGAGTCACAGGTAGTTTGTTTAAAGAAAAGAGCAAAATCACTCTTTATCTGCAAAAGTTAAAAGCTTTTAGGTGCTAGTGCTATAGCTACTAAATGTATCCCCATTATTCAAATTAACAAATTCTTTGGTTAATTTACCTCAAAGACATCAGAGGCTGTGGACAGCCGGCTCCTGCTGGCCCTGGATGCGTAAGAGTCAAAGGAGGTGGAAGGACGACTGGGGGACTGAGCAGCTCCAAAGAGAAGACGCATAGGAGACCGCACTGTTTTTACATTGACCCCGCTGATTTTGCCGTCACTGAGAGGAAGCTGGGATGCAGAGAGGACCTTGTCCAAGTTGCGGGAGCGAGGCTGTGAGCTTGGGTAGAAGATGGTTGAATGTCTTCTAGCAAACTTCTTTATCCTCGGGCTCCTTCTTACGTCTGTTACAAAAGCAATGCACAATAAAAGACAATGCATCACCTGCATGCAATTCAATGTATTTCTAAAGGTGAATAATGAAGATATGGGTGGTGCTACCATGCTGTCAAATTGCAGTGGAGGTCAAAATCTTGATTATTAGTTATTAGCTAATAATTGTGGTCCCTCAGTGGTGTCTAATGTGTCCAGTTCTGGTCTATATTTCACAAGGCGGCACGTCTACTGTTGTTGCATGTAATCAAATACAAGATTAATATATAATATTTAAGCAATCGTTACATTTGTGTCAATATATTTTGTGTAGGGAAAAGATCAGCCAAATACCATCTGCAGGTTTCACTGGGGATTCCTCCACAATGCTGTCCTCAGTTGGAGCAGATCTCCTGAAAAAGAAAGGTAAAAACGCATGAGTAAAGATTTCTTATTTGTCAGCTACTGCTTAAGATTTTTGGGTCAAACATATCTTATCTTGAACTGAGAAAGTAAAAAATGTTCTGTTATTCTCCTGTATGAATCTCAATTTGGCAAATTATTAAAATACCTTCCCATCCTCTGCCTATATAGGAGGCGACTGGACACTTGCTTGTGGAGGGGCGTCTCAGACACTTGATTTGTTAGGAGTTTGTGTCTCTCTGAAAAGGAAGGATTTCCTTTTAGAGGTGAAAACAACCACAGCAATCTAGCAGTACACAGAATACCTAGTTGGCTGGCAAAAGTGGCAGGTAAAGTTTTAGATTTGGCATCTCCTGTAGATACAAAGTTAGCTTTCATCCCTTCGTTGACCATTTCTCGGAATTAACCGGTAATTCTGAATACCTTCGGACTCCTGGCATCGCTTGCGTTTCAGTCCTTCCACGGCGGACACAGACTGGCTCCGGGGCAGCTTGGCTTTCTTTGAGGGGGAAACGCGCTCCTGGTTGAACAGGTTTCTCCTCACCTTGGTCACCTCTGGAGACATAAAGAAGATGTATTTAGGACTCTGATATCCAAAAGATTATACCTCTTGCAGGGCATACCGAATAAAGGAGATGTGACCCAACATGTACCTTGATGCTTCTGAGGTGGCGGCTCTGCAATGGCTTTCTCTGAAGCAGCAGAGACCTTTGGTTTGGTCTGTTGAGAACACAAGAACTCATCTAAGGTATTGCTCAAATGAAGGCTAACACCTGAGTGAGCTACGTAGTATTTGCAAATACTTTTCATGCTTTGTGTTCACCTTCTTATGCCCCAAATGGGTGGCTTTTGTCACATTGCACAATAAAGAAAGTGTTAGAGAATTTAGCCAATTTACTTTTCTGTGGCTGACTCTACCTAGGTTAAAAACACATTATTTAGCAGACAGTAGTTGATCCAGGTATAGTTATAAAACAATATAAATGGATGAATATCATCCATTTATATTGAACATGTGGTTTTGTCAGCTTACAGCTCTTGTCATCTTTTTAGGCATCTCTATTTGGCGTAGACTCTGTGATGACTCAGTCATACTGCGATGACGAGTCAGCATCCCACTCCTAAAACAAAAACAAAAGAATAAATGTTTAAGAAAAACCTGCACAAACGTGCACATGGACCTTGCAAAATAACGAACAATGTTTTTGTCAAAACTTTAGCACAATTGATATGAGGGCTTAATCATATTATGCCTCATCAAACTCCAAGGTTGTTTAAAGACAAAGCATGAAATTCAAGGACCAAAATTGGTCAGCACCTATGTCAAAATGTCAATTTTCTTGCTGTAATAGTGGTGTCTAGGTCTATACAACTATACAAAACGTCTAGATTCGGCTAACTACAAGTGTCACTTGGGACCTAAAACTTTAAGAAATTGATGATTGGATATTCTGTCCAAGGAACGTAGATTGATCAGACTGGATTCTCAAACCGGATCAGATAGGATTTACAACACTGGAATGGTTGACAAAATCGATTATGCACAGATTTCTATATTTCCAATATGTGGGGTGTGAATCATTCTCTTAATTCTTCATTCTCTGAACCGTTTCCAGACAGTTCCAGGTTTTCCATAACTGTAGGAACCCTGTAACATGTCTTTCTAGACAACCCAAAGCCCTCCTCACCTCCTTTTGCTGGCAGAGCGGTTTCGCAGGTCCTGCAGGCCTTCCCCGCTGTCTGAAGCCAGGCTGAGAGCGTTGGAGAGGGGAGGAGAGGAGGCCGAAGGAGAAAGGCTGTCCTTGGCAACAGACTCGTCACTGAAGAAGTCAGCGGGCAGGACGGCCACCAGGGCCTCAGGGAGCTGGGTGCCCAGACTGTGGTAAACGTCTGCCAGCACCCTAGGGATGGCTGTCAGGAACCTGCCACGACACAGAAAGACTAGTGTTAGATCCTAAGAACTATAGGTGAGCAAGAGAAATATTTGGCTATTTCCATTTGTGTGGAGTCATTTCTTTTTCAAATAACCTTTTGGGGGTTAAATATAAAAAAAAACATTGGAAGCACTGATCAGTTTTCCCAGATGGTATGTCAAATATTTGATGGTCAGTATTTCAGAACAGCACTCCACAGTCCACACAGATAAACCTTATAATTCCCAGCTCAGAAATGATCAACTATGGAAGCAATTGCGTGATTAAATTGTGCATACCAAGCAGATCTATTGTGTTCTAACATTTTACGGACAAGAAAATGATCCTACAGATAAAAATCAGGGAATACTCTCCCATTACAAATAAATCTGACCTGTGTCCAAAACGTCCTCTGAAAAACCAAACACCTTGAAAGATCACATGTCTGCATGAAGTCAAACACACTCACCCAGGGAGGATCTCATCTTGCATGAACTTTGCAAGGAAAACTGGGTCTTTGGTTATGGAGATAATCCTGAGCATGTCAGCCACCTGAGGAACAGAGGAAGTTTAAATTGAACTGGTTATGTATGCAGAATAATGTAGTTATCATGGTTGTGGCTTCAAACAACTACTAGTACACAGAAAACAATACCTGTCAGTTCCAATGATGGATGAAAATGTTTCAAAATGTAAGGAAGGCTGATTAAATGTTGCTTTCAATTAGATATGTTCTGTTAGTTTGTAGCGATATTAGTTTGTGGTGATTTTATTGGGGAATCCACTGAGCACGGTCTGATTCTATTTAGAGAAAAACAAAACGCCATGTTTAAACGTGTCACAAAAATACATTTCTCTACTGCATGATGAAATCGTACTTAAAATAGCTTAAAAAAGAAAGGCTTCACCAAAAAAAAGTCGAGTTTTAGAATGGGTACCAGTATCAGTCAAAGAAAATGAACAATAGCAACAAGTAAGCAGCCAAATACTGGTCATTTGGCTACTGCCTCTTTGGTGGGAAACCAGACATTAAAAATGTGTGTGGCTTACAAAAGGGTGAAAGCGTCTAGTGAATTTTGGAATCTACCTGCCAGTGTTAATACTTGTTGTTGTTGTTGTTGATTATTGTTAGCGAGCGAGTGTCCTACCTCCTCTACCATCTGATCAACATCCAGTGAGTCATACTGCTCTGAGGGGAGGAGCTTGCACATTTCCAACCTCAGCAACGTCTGGAGCTGGCTCCTAGGACAAAAGACAAAACCTGGGTTACTGAAAGTTTCAGCACAGAATTATTATTATTATTATTTTTTTCTGATTTTCTCCCCAATTGTACTTGGCCATTTCCCCCTGCTGCCCCACCCCCTCTGCCAATCTGAGGAGAGCCGTAGACACACACATGCTTCCACATGTGCCGTTTCCAACCGCTTCTTTTCACCTGACAGCGGGGAGCTTCACCGGCAGGTCGTAACACGTGGGAGGATCACACTATTCCCACAATCCCACCAGTTCCCTTCTGCCCCGAACAGGCGCCCCGACCGACCAGAGGAGGCGCTAGTGCAGCGACCAGGACACATACCCCCTCATTCCGGCTTCCCACCCACAAAAACAGCCAATCGTGCCTGTATGGACGCCTGACCACCTGCGACCCTCGTGTTGGTACATGTAGGCAGGGAATCTACCGCTACCCTACCCAGATGCCCACTTTTTTAACCTTGATTTATCCAGATAACGTTGACTGGCCACACATGCCATTTATCAGTAATGCCCAGCTAACAAACACGGTTAACAGTTAAACACACATTTCACACCTGGGATCTGGCCAGTACAACCAGAGTGGGCTTTATGTGACCTGTGAATTCTATGAGGCCATTTACACCTGTCATTAACATGTGTTTTCTGCCATCAGATTGCAATCTGATGACAGAAAACACATGTCAATGACAGGTGTAAATGGCCTCTATGTTAACACTCATTCTCAAATTGGATTAGAAAGCACTTACTCTCTGACTTTGCTCTCAGCATCAGAACCAGCACCATAGAGCTGCCTGATCCATTTGCTGGATTTGAGAAGATGCTGCTGGACAAAGAGGGAGGTCTTCAGCTGCAAAACAAAACATTAAGAATTAAGATAAGTCAGGTAATCAGCATACCTGACCAGGCCTGCAGGTGAAACACATTGTTTGTTCAGATATAGTGTTTGTTGTCGCCTTACTAAACATTATTGATTTGAAAATAATGGATGTGTAGTAGAATACTTTCATTGTTACGTTTCTTTTCGAATCTACTATCGAAGTGAGTCCTAAATTAATTTGTAAATCTGCCGATTCCAGCTAAAATTACAATTCTGATTCTTTTGTTAGATACAATTATTGATCTCAATGATCTATGACAATATTCTTTTATTTTGTTCAATTATAGTGGCCATTCTGATTTAAATTAAATGTTTATGCAATGCAATATCCCCAAATTATTAGAATAGTGACAACTAAAATCGCCAGATAATTGAGCAGAACAACAATCTATGAATACATCCAGCATCAGCTTGCTGTAGGAAAGCTGTGGATCAGGTCAAGTCAATCTAGAAACACATGTAAAGACTAAGGGTGTCTCACCTCCAGGTCTGACTTGGCCATGAGGAAGGTTTTGACAGCAGACACAAGTTGCTGGACTTCGGTGCGGAGGGACAAGTGTCTCTCTGCCACAGTCTTGTCATAACTGGAGGTGAGGTGGGCCAGCAGCTCTGCCTCACTGCTGAAGTCTGGTTGAGGAAAGAAGACATGTTAATGACTTGTTTTGTTAAATTAGACTTAAATTAATATAGGCCAACTGAACATAGGGTGGCTTGTGATATTGACTGCATCATATCTTAATTCTGGTCTAATTTCAAAGTGATTTTTCTTCTTGTCGTGTCTTGAATGACTAAACCAGGCAATTATTATAGCTGAAGGTTATTCTTCTAAAAACAAATATGACAACATATTATGAAATAGCAGTGTGTTTACAGCTAGTCGTGTATTATGACTAAATAACTTTTCCATATTTATGCACACTTTTTTTGTGAAATTCCCAAACTTCCGAACCTGAAAACAACCAAATTAATTTTCTATACTCATCAAGACCTGGAATGTTCTGTAAAGGTCATTTTCTCCAATCAGTTACTCACTTCATCAATCAATATAAAATAACAATCTAAATTACATTTAGGGTACCCATATTTTAACCGTGATATTTTGCATATCGTGTATGTGCCGTGTATTCCTATATTTGTGTTCTTCATGTGCATGCCACTCTCATCATTATACTTTATATATTGTGTGAATATATGTACAGAACATCAAGTAACATGTGCTAGTGTTGAAATTGTCGGTGACGTATTTTTTCGTAGCTGAATCCCATGTCCCTGCTACAAACAGCAAATCCCCCACAGGGATGGTTAAGGTTTCATCTTATCTCGTGATGCCAGCAGTATTGTGAAGTGTTGAAAGAGATGCTCACTGATAGTGTTGGCTGCTCCACATTTGCCCCTGTCGTCCGAGCGTCTCTTGCCCTGCCTGTCCGACGCCCGGCCCTCGGCCTCAGCCTGGTGCTTCTGGGCCTTCACATTGAGCCGGGCCACGTTCAACATCTGCAGGGAGCGGCTCATAGTCTTCATCTTCTGCTTCACCGGTGTGCGCTGGGCGCCACCTGCAGGCCAGAGAGGAGAAGTGATACTGAGGAAGACAGGGGCCACTTTTGTGGCAAGTTGACAACACAGGAAATGGTGTGGGAGATAACCAAACTATTTAAAATAAACAGGGTGCATTTAAAAATCAGGGTTCCTACATGTTTTCCATCCCACAACCTGGATGTTAACATCATGACGTACGCTGAGCATTATCCTCCTCTGGCCAAAAAACATAAAATATTCTTGGCACCGACAGCAATCTCCTAATTTATGAATCGTCAGCTGGTTTAAAGCTACATAAAAACCGCAGTCTAAATGTGTGTATGGACTGAATATCACTTTTTTCATAAAAGCTCTTTATTGATGCCCAAACGGATACTAAGTATTTACCAAACTTGTTAAGACCTGGAAATGATCAAATAAATCTTCCATACACATGTCCAGGCCTGCACAAAACCCCTGAAAAACAGATACAACTTGAGATGTGGTCTTACGATTCTTGCCCTTCTTTTGGTCAAGGCCCTGGGAGGTCTGGTAGAGTTCAGCCAGACTGTTGACAAGCTCCTGCTGTAGAGCGGACAGCTCCTCCTCTTCTCTCTGCTCTGGTACTGCATGCAGCACCCTGGGCCACAGCACAACAAAGTCAAGTATTTGGACTAAAATTGACAATTTTTGGCCAAGATTGAGTTCCTTCATTTTAGGTCTTGTTTTTAAGCCTCCCCCCAATATTGTCTGACAAATATTCAAAGCTAACATCAATAAAAGTCTGTAAACAGGTCAATGGGCCACTTCCAAAAGGACTAACCCAATGAGTGAGCTGGAGCACACGAAGTCACTTAAATAAATTTAATAAAGGTACAAAACTGACGTTTCGACGCGCACTGCGTCTTCTTCAGAGTTTTTTTTTTTTTTTTGACTCTGAAGAAGACGCAGTGCGCGTCGAAACGTCAGTTTTGTACCTTTATTAAATTTATTTAAGTGACTTCGTGTGCTCCAGCTCACTCATTGGGTTAGTCCTTTTGGAAGTGGCCCATTGACCTGTTTACATTGTTTTGTCCTGTTCTGAGAGCACCGACCTCCCTCTGTGGAGGGGTTGAAGCGCAGGAGATTCCTTCTACAGTATCAATAAAAGTCTGTCACATGCAGACACACACACACACACACACACACACACACACACACACACACACACACACACACACACACACAGACAGACAGACAGACAGACAGACAGACAGACAGACAGACAGACAGACATACTTTCAGCTGACAAAATAGCAGCATGTATGTTGCCAGTCTGGAGAGAGAAAACATTGCTTCTATCTCATCATAGGTAGGTACCCAACATTTCTCTTTGCTATGTCATAGCAGGGATCTGTTGCATCAAAATAAAGAAATTATGAATAAAACGGCTGGACATTCACTGTGCGACCGGGTAACTAGTGTTTTGAATGTCCTGCCTGAAGTACAGAAATATCAGTCAACTTTTAAATCACTTCTAAAAATAGATTTCTGCAGATAGACTTTAACAGCATTTGCTTTTACTAATTTTA
Source organism: Poromitra crassiceps (assembly GCF_964638095.1). Classification (NCBI taxonomy): domain Eukaryota; kingdom Metazoa; phylum Chordata; class Actinopteri; order Beryciformes; family Melamphaidae; genus Poromitra; species Poromitra crassiceps. Next base: position 16,546,266 of record NC_139652.1, read on the forward strand.
TTCTGTTACCTGTCCGTATTATTCCTCTATAACCTTGTTTGTGTGTTCATCTTATTGGGTTTTATACTTGTTGTTTTTGCCTGTAAAGCACTTGGTAACTAAATAGTTGAGTGCTATATGAAAATGATCAATGGGAGATTTTTTAAGTAAGAATCCCCATACCTCATTGACTCCATTAAATGGGAACTGACTCCTGATTGGTCAGACTGAGGGAACCAGCTCTCTGTCAGGCTTGTCCTCAGCGGGCTCGACCAATGGGTGAGCTCCTGCTGGGCCCACTCAGGAACTTGGGGCTCCTGTGACTGGGCTGAGAATAACAAACAAACAGGAATAAATAGCAAACTATCTGATATCCCAAGTATTCAAATGAAAACAGTTTTCACTATGACATGACAGCACTATCAGATTTAGTGATTTTATTTTAATATTTGAGATTTCAATGATGGTTTATATATATATATTTTATTATAGGAACAACATAAAACAAGCACAAAAAGTGGTCAGATAAACAGTAACCTCGTGTACTTTCAAAGCTACAAGTCAGATCTTGTTTTGTGTACAAAAAAAACGTTATGATGATTAAGAATTCCAGCTAGAGACATTTTCCCAAAATGGACAAATAGTATTTCTGAACCCTGAATATTACTATTCTATCCTCACCATCTCCGCTGTCACCCTCCTCCTCCATGAGGCCATAGACGACTCCCAGCACACTGCTGACGACATGGGGCAGGTCGGCGGAGGTGTCGGCTGTGGCGGGGGTGACGGTGTCGGGGGGCAGGAGCTGGCTGTGCTGGGTGATCCCAGGCTGGAGGACAGTGAGCAGAGCCGTGAAGGGTGACAGCGGGGAGAGCACAGCTGAGCAGACCAGGTCGCTGTCAGTCACTTCTGCAAACTGGTGGGACAGGCGAGAGACGGGGGAAAAGTTCTTTAAATTCACAGAACAAAAGCAGACAAAACGCCCTGTCAAATCAGCCAAATGTGTTCAAAGCAAAAATAAATCCTAGTTGGGACACCCTTACTAATCATTATCAATTTGTGATGTTCGTTCGCCGTTCTTTTCTTATCAAGTGTTGCAATTTACATATTTGGTGTACCAACTTTTGCTCAACCCTCCTCATCTACTTCTACGTCAGCAATTTCCTACATTTCCCAGAATTACTGCTGTAGCTCAGGAGGTAGAGCGGGTTGTCCACTAATCGCTTTGGATAAAAGAGGTCAGTGGTTCGATCCCCACCTCCACCACTCTGCATGCCAAAGTGTCCTTGAGCCAGATACTGAACCCCAAATTGCTCCCGATGGCTGTGCCAGCACCCTGCGTGGTAGCTTGCCGCCATCGGTGTGTGAATGTGTGTGTGTGAATGGGTGAATGTACCTACTCATTGTAAAGCGCTTTGGATAAAAGCGCTAGATAAATGCAGGCCATTTAGCATTTACTTAGGGTTCCCCGTGCTGTGTGCTGTATCGCTCTGAGCGATGCGTTTCTTCAGTCAAGAAAAAGAGAGAGCGGGGGAGAGAACACGCCAAGTCATTTTTAGCACTGACTGTACGCTGTAATAGGCTGTAACTGGGACGGGTGTGGAACTAAGACAGAAACTGCCCCCAAACACCATTGTTGCCTAAAGAAACAAGTGTCTTGGCTGAATGTCTCACCATGTGCAGAGCCTGAGCAGAGAGCTCCATGAGGAGATGCTGGAAGGCAGCCTGTCCATGATGGTCCCCGCTACTGGAGCACTGCAGAACCCACGACGCTGTGGAGGCTTGTGTTAGCGATGAGGCGTCCCAGCCCTGCACCACTGCCTTCAGACACACTTCCAGCGGCTCTGGCAGAAGCCTCTGGCTGCAGGACACCGGCTCTACCAAGACACTGCAGCTCTGTGACGCATCGCCTGGTGGAGTGAAGAGTAACAACACACAATGAATGATGAGGCTTCATTTCCTGCATTAGGTGTATTTCATCTCCCCTACATGTCATTTATGCATTGCATTTGAGTTACAACTAGGCATCGAGCACGCCTAGGCTCGGCTGCTGCGCGGCCTCGCCTGCCATATTGGCGCGTGTGTGTATATGTGTTGCTCACTAAATGTTATTGCATTAGTGATGTCATGTCACAATGCCTCCTTGTGTGTGTGTGTGTGTGTGTGCCCCATTATATCACTGATGACATCGACAGTGTGCGTGTGTGTGCCCCCCTATGACATCACTGATCAGTCTTGTCACAATGCCTCCTTGTGTGTGTGTGTCCTTATGACATCACTTTTGACATAATCACTGATGGCATCACATCATTAGCTAATTAGCCTAATAAAAAAATCCAGCTCCGTCAGCTCACCCGCACAGGTGCCCTTTACACACCCTAAAGGTTTCAGCCCAATCACACGTAAAACAGCATAGCTGTGGCCGAACACAGAACTTGCAACAAACAAACATTGCCCACATACTCTCCTTATCAGTTCCATGATCGGTAGATTTGAGTATTCTTTGTATAATCGTAGCACGTCTAAATATTTGCAAATAAAGAAACTCCATTCCACAATGAGGATGTACACTACAGTATGATGTATCACAACAATTTAGCTTCATATCATCAACACTGAATCAAGCAATCAGTTTCAGGTAACAAAAGTGTTTCAAACATGTTTGATGCTGCACATCAAACATCTTCATGTGCATGCTGACTTTTTGTGCAATTACGAAGCATATCCTTCTTTGACAGTTCACTTCCATGTAACTAACCTTGCCCCCAACGGAGAAGCCCTCCTACGACAGGAAAAGCCAATCGGTAGAGCTGTTCAGAAGACAGCAGGTATCCAATGCTGGACCCAAAGGAAAAGGCTTCTCTCCCAAGACCGGAAAGCAGCTCTGACTTGTGAGCACAGCAGAGGTTCAGCAGAGTGTCCACAGGAACCACTCTGCCACCCATCTGCCCCAGGAACGCCGACAGCCTGTCAGACCCCAGGTGGTCCTCACATCTCATCACCTGAATCAGACAAAAGACCAAATTTATTAAAGTATAGGCTACAGTGGAAGTTTAAAGGGATAGTTCAAACAATGGGATCATGCTACTGTATGTACAAACTGACCCAGGCTCACTCAAATGTAATCCACAGTGCACAAAAGGACATGTCAGTCTCAGTCAGCTTGTACATACAGGAGCATTTTTGCTCAACTTTCCAGAACTACTATGTGGAACAGCATGGATTGTGCTGAGCAATAACTCTACCAATCAACCTCATTGGTAAGTAGCAAATAGGGCTACTACTACTATCCCTTTAACACCAGCACCAGCCAAATGCTCTTGCTACTGTAGGTGCTGCTGTCTTTTTCTACCAGGCTAGCAAGTCAACATTGTTTGGAAGTGCTGGGTGAATTTTGGAAACTAGCCACTGTGGTGGTCGTGGATGAAAAAGTTAGTTGATGCTTTTGATAGTGTTTTCTGGTTGTTACTCTTGATATCAGGGAAAGAAACTACATTTTTGGATTCCATTTATCATCCAGACTGATGTTCAGAAACTGTAATCTCCAGGTAGGTTACCGGCAAATGTGTGGGTGCTAGCTTCATTTACCAGCAGCCACGACCAAAATGTACCAGTTTTTCCCCACTGATCTAGTACTTAACGCTGTACTCACCTGGAGATGTGAACTACTGTCAATCCAGTGCAGCACAACGTGTCGCTGGAGCAACATTTCGTGGAGCCCTCTGGATAGAATGTGCTCTGACACGTCCTTGTGTGCGTCGTGGGTTTGAAGGGAAAGGTACTTTTCAAGTTGTGTCCTGGAATGTGGACACTCCGAGACAACAAACAACACATTTCTCCCATCACCCAAAACATCATCCTCGTGTGAAATACTGGCCTTGCCAGCTCGGCTCGACTTCCTAGGTCTCAATGACAGTTTAGTGGGCGAGGTGATGTCTGGTCTGTCCCATTGGAAATCCAACAGAGCTTCTTTGAGTGCGTTTTGAACGGAGGCAGAGGGGTTGGGCTGCTGCTTCTGTTGGGAAGGACACGTTTTATCCTTTACATCCAATTTGGCTTCAAATTCCATCTCAAAGTCCTCAAACGTTTTGTCCCGAAGTTCTTTGAAGTCCGAGCCCCTGGATATGCGGTTAGCATTGCGACCAATCTTGGACTGGAAGAATTTATAACCCCAGCGGACCTTCCCAAATCCATACTTGTAGCCGAAATGCAGCAGGATTCGTAGTATTCCTCGTTTTACACGGTGACTTCTGACATCCACACGATCGCTTGAGTCGTGATCTCCATAATCCACATCCACGGCAAAAACCAAGTTGTGCAAAGCCATACCGTCACTTGGAAAGTGGCACTAACGTTAGATCCATTATCATCAATGGGTAACGTTAACGTTAGGTCATACAAACAGGACAGCTTTCGGCTCAGTGTATTCAGTTAGGCTAGCATTAGCTAAACTAACAATGGTAAACTTGCTAACCCACGTCCGATATGTTGTTCGCAAGTCTTGTAGTGAGGACGCCATTTACAGCAACGCTCAGATCAGCTATCGTAGCTAACTACGCTAAAGCGCTAGCATGACTGATAAGCGGTTGCCAATCGATTGTTTAAAATGAGCAGGCACCTGCCCAAAGACACGAGCCTATTTACTTACGAATAATATTTTCCTGATGCTTAACGTGACAATATTATGGAATACATAAACTCAACTTATTCGCCATTTTCTTGTGTCTTCTTTCCAACCGTTCGCGCTCCTTGTACGAGGATCCACCCCTTTACTGAGATTGGTGACATGCTGCAAGGCCGACATGCACATTGGTCGAGATACATCTAACTGCAGACCCACAGAGCCAGCTGGCTACGCCTCTTGACACGGTCTGGCTACGCCTCTTGGCACGGTCTGGCTACGCCTCTTGACACGGTCCAACAACGCATTAAGAGTTCGTGTGTGTCAGTTCTGCCCAGGCTAAGAGCCCCTATCTCGGGTACCATAGACCCAGGCAGGTCCCCTTACCTCCACACTGCCTCTGCCCAGGCTAAGAGCCCCTATCTCGGGTACCAGACACCCAGGCCAGCCCCCTACCTCCACACTGCCTCTGCCCAGGCTAAGAGCCCCTATCTCGGGTACCATAGACCCAGGCAGGTCCCCTTACCTCCACACTGCCTCTGCCCAGGCTAAGAGCCCCTATCTCGGGTACCACAGACCCAGGCAGGTCCCCTTACCTCCACACTGCCTCTGCCCAGGCTAAGAGCCCCTCTCCCGGGTACCACAGACCCAGGCAGGTCCCCTATCACCACCCATCCACTACCCAGGCCTGGAGCCCCTCTCCTGGGCACCAGAGACCCAGGCAGGTCCCCTATCACCACCCATCCCCTACCCAGGCCTGGGGCCCCTCTGTCAGCCACCAGACACCCAGGCAAGTCCCCTATCACCACCCATCCACTACCCAGGCCTGGAGCCCCTCTCCTGGGCACCAGAGACCCAGGCAGGTCCCCCTCCACTACCCGCCCTGCCCCTCACCTTGCCCGGGTACCACACCTCCGGCAGAGACCCCCCACCTCCAGGACCTTGCGCACCAGGGGGTCCTGTGCCCCCCACTCTTATAACGCAATATCCACTCCAACAAGGGGATTATTCCTGAGAATAATTTTAATATTGATTGTAATTCTTGCCATTTTTGTAATACAGAGATAGAGACAACAGATAATTTATGTTTTTCACTGGATTAGCTACTAGCTTTTGGTCTAATTTGAATTTATGGATTAAATATAGCATTGATGCACTACCACCATTTATACTTGAAACTGTCAAATTTTGAATATTCATTGAAGGTAAAAAAAAATAATTTTTAATGAACAATGTAATTATTTTGACCAAATATTTTATACAGAAATGTAAATACTGTATAGCAAAACTCTACTCTGTCTACAACCTTTAAAAAGGATTTAGAAACATTTTCCAAATCCATAAAATATACATATGAAAAACAAAATGTGTTGGGTGAGTTGAAAACGAGCCTAACTACGCTCAGTGTGGAAGATAGAAAGCATAATTGTTCTTGTAATTCTTTAAATCAAGAGAAAAATAACGA
>NC_139652.1:16554830-16594830 GCF_964638095.1 Poromitra crassiceps
CGGCAACAGTATGAAACTAGGCTGCTGGAGAAGTGGAAGGATGAACCGGCAATCTGTCACCCTGGCATGAGAAGACAAATATGTTTCTCTTTTTATTTGTCTCTCTGTCTGTCTGTCTGTGTGTCTGTCTGCCTGTCTGTCTGTCTATCTGCCTGTCTGTCTGTCTGTCTGTCTGTCTGTCTGTCTGTCTATCTGCCTGTCTGTCTGTCTGTCTGTCTGTCTGTCTATCTGCCTGTCTGTCTGTCTGTCTGTCTGTCTGTCTGTCTGTCTGTCTGTCTGTCTGTCTGTCTGCCTGTCTGTCTGTCTGTCTGTCTATCTGCCTGTCTGGCTGTCTATCTGCCTGTCTGTCTGCCTGTCTGTCTGTCTGCCTGTCTGTCTATCTGCCTGTCTGGCTGTCTATCTGCCTGTCTGTCTGTCTGTCTGTCTGTCTGTCTGCCTGTCTGTCTGTCTGCCTGTCTGTCTGTCTGTCTGTCTGTCTGTCTGTCTGTCTGTCTGTCTATCTGCCTGTCTGTCTGTCTGTCTGTCTGCCTGTCTGTCTGTCTGTCTGTCTGTCTGTCTGCCTGTCTGTCTGTCTGCCTGTCTCTCTGTCTGCCTGTCTGTCTATCTGCCTGTCTGGCTGTCTATCTGCCTGTCTGTCTATCTGCCTGTCTGTCTGCCTGTCTATCTGTCTGCCTGTCTGTCTGCCTGTCTGTCTATCTGCCTGTCTATCTGTCTGTCTGCCTGTATGTCTGTCTATCTGCCTGTCTATCTGTCTGTCTGTCTGCCTGTCTATCTGCCTGTCTGTCTGTCTGTCTGCCTGTCTGTCTATCTGCCTGTCTGTCTGTCTGCCTGTCTGTCTCTCCAAATCTTCCCCAACTCTCTTAGCAAAAGCTTTAGTGACGCAAATGCCTCCAGAGTTGCGTTGTTGTCAAACATAAAAACAGACAGTCACTCTTCTGCGGATGTGGTTAAGCACGACAGCTCTCCAAGCACTGGGTAAACGATGACTAGAGTGTGTGAGTGTGTGTGACAGTGAGAGAGAGAGAGAGAGAGAGAGAGAGAGCAAAAGATGCAGGTATGGAGGTAGCGAGGGTGGCCCTCTCGTGACAGTGACCCTCCATTCCTTCCAGCTGGTCCTTGTCCTCCTCCTCCCATGCGTTGGCTGGGACATAGGAAGCGGTCACTGTCAGAGGAAGGGCGGTTGCGCTTGGCTTCACCCCAGAAGCAGCAGGGTCAGGGTTGCCGTGCCCGGACAACTCGTGGGTCCTCTGATGACCATAGTGCTGTAGTGGCACTTGCATGCGTCACATGATCAGCATGCATGCTTACTTGATGTGTGCATTACGTAGATGTGCACACGTATGATGCTCAATTTGTTACGTGCTTACCTCGCTCTCTCTCTCTCACACACACTGATCACAAATCTGCGTTCTTCTGTGATGTCTCCACGTCATGTGTCTCATGGTCCAACATTAAGTCATCATACCGCCAGAGAGAACGTCTCTCTCATGATTCGTTGATGCAAACCCAACATTAGTTTAGTGCGTCACAGGGCCAATCGGCAGGCAGCTAAAGTGCTGAGAGTGTTTACTATGAGCCAGACCTCAGTTTGTCTTAAGAATAACACTGGGGATAGACAGCATGCATAGGCTATTCATCCCTTCTCCCTCTTCTGTTGGTACCTGATCTTGTTCTTGTACCATCTTGTTGGGAAAAAAAGTAAATTTTCTGAAGATTTTATCTCTTTACTCATAACTTTTCTATTACAAATTTAAAAAAATGGGTGAAAACAAAATGTTCTTACAGCTAATTGTCTGAGGCACTGACCTTTGCACTCCATACTGTCAGTTCCTTATAATGCTTGCAATCTGTTGCACTGATTGTACATGCATGTCGGTCTGGATCAGATAAATGTAAATATGTCACATTTATCAATGTACATTTATCTGAAAGACATTTATCAACTTGTTGCACACCAATAGCAGTATTTAACAAATATACTTCCCAAATATAGATTAAATGACTCAAAAATATTTGAAAATATTTATTAAAGCACATTATGACAAACAACATTGTAATTATATATGTATAATGTAAAAGAAAGTATAAAGGCTATGTTTCTCTTTGAAAGTCAAGAAGGTGACTTTAGAAGTCAGAAAGAGCGACAAACTTACATCTAGAATTCCATTTGGTTATAAACAAAATAAGAGAATAAATATCTTGACATTTAGAAAAGCATTTCTGCTTAGGGACACTGTCGAGGCGACAGTATAGATCCCACTCACTGTGAAGCTGCAAAACAATACTACTCTACTGCTTCAATGACTCACAGGTCACTTTCAAAGCACAGTACATTGCAATGCTTAAGTCAACGTATTTACAGTTTGGTAAGTAGTAATATATTTAAGTCATTTCTGTCACTTAGAAAATCTGGATTGAAACAAAATACCTATACAAGTTTAGAATGGAAAAATATCAGCCCTCTTTCATGTTTCAAGCTTTCCTCGTAGAGTCATCTACACTAGAAAAGGAATATATCTGAAGAGTCAAAGTCAAAGTGGTGTGCTCAACACCATATCTATCTATATCTACCGTATCTATACAGCTATATCAGTATATCCAGCCAGTGGTACTGGCAGAGTTCTTTACAAAGTTGCATTGAGTGCATGTTCTAGCAACACATATGTTAGTATGTATTTAGCTGTATGAATGCAGGTTTTCATAGGACAGCAGTGGCTACACACACAGGCGGGCTGGCCAACAGGCCAGTTTGGTTCAAGTTCAGTTGGCCTCCATTCGAAGCTGCGTCAGGGCAAAGCGAGGCTACGCCAGGAGAGGGGCGTGTCCCAGCCCTCACTGGGCAGAGTCGGAGTCGCTGGAGTCCAGGCTGGCCTGCGTGGGCGTGGTGGTGCGGCCGTGATGGGCGGCCGGCGAGCAGTGGAGGGTCTGTGTGCTCCGCCGCAGGTTCTCCAGGGACTGCAGGAAGGAGCGGCGCGCCCTCTCCTCCTCCATCGGCGAGGAGCCCTCCTCTTCCACCTCCGCGATCTCTGCGAAGGTGACGGGCTGGGTCTTGAAGCGAGCCTCGCGCGGCCGGCGGGAGCGGCTCTTGCCCCGGGCCGGGCCCTTGGGGACGGGCAGTTGCTGGGGGAACTCCTCCATGGCCGAGGCCATGAGGTGAGCTGAGAGGACGTGGAAGCCGGAGGCCTCCATGGCCATCTGACGCACGGCAGCCATAGGTGGGAACCGGAGCCCAAACAGGTGTGAAATCGATTCTAGTTGAAACCTAATGTGAACAGGTGTGAACACAACTGGCAAAAGCAGTCGGTTGCCTCTTTGCACGGCCCAAAGTTCTCCTTCCTTGTTCTTTCTGGTGCCTTATCTTATTTTGAGAAAAGCCTCTGTCTCAAGAAAGACAATGAAGCAAAGTTCCTTCCAAAGTCAAGATGAGCAAAACACTCCTCAAACTTCTCAAGTTCAGGCAGATTGAAGATGAGCAGTCTCAAAGAAGCATGTACTGGTAAGGCAGTCTGCTACATGTAGGTCTCCGCTCTGCACTCTTCTGTGTCTCTCTCTCTCTCTCTCTGGTTGTTCTGTGTTCATCTCAGTCTGCTGAAGCTAATACCACCGACAGATCCACCACTCTCTTTTATAGCATCTCCCTACCCACTCAACTCCTCTCTCTGCCAGGCCCCTCCCACCCCCCTCCTTCTCTCTCAGTCATGGTGTCGGCCTCCATAGCAGTCAGCCAGTCAGAGTCAACCCCCCGAAATAAACATATGAGGAGAGAGAAGGGGGTTGGGGGGGGGGGGGGGATTAGAAATTCAGAAAGAGGTGAGAGAGATCTAGGGGCTGTTTAGACGACAGTGGTTTCTGCGTTTTGGCCTTTCGATCTGTGTTCATATATGACTTAGTTAGAAATTCAGAGAGAACAAGAGATACCTTCCACCATTGTATCTATTGCACCTTTCTTCTTTTTCTTTTCATTAGGAGAAGAAATTCACTTTTTTACCCACATCAGTGGCAGATGGATCCCAACATTGACCATCTTTAATATTTTACCAGCAAACTAGATTGTTAGGATTGAATAGGAGCTCCGCATGACAGCTGGCTACTTGTCAAAGTGACTCGAGAAGTAGACAAACTTTCCAGCTACAGAAACCACAAAACAATATCCGCATTTGGCTGTTAGTATAACCTTCCCGTTCGAGTTGTCGTTGTCTTTCATCTTTTTGTTCTTTTATGATAAAGTTTTGCGTTGCAGTCACTTTGAATGAAATGACTAAAGAGTGAGCCGGCCGGTGCTTTCGTTCAGATCCCAGCCTGACAGCTGTGTTTGGGGGGAAACATGCCTGGCAGCTCTGCTTACAGTGTCCATACTGTATACAGATGAGATCAACAATGTCAGCTAGTGAAGAGGCTGCTGTTAAAGCACTCAAGACTTTTCTTATGTGTTTATTCACTCAAACCAAAGAGAGAAAACGAGGAGCGATGACGTCCAGGAGAGTGACAGGGGCAAATAGAAAAATCCTCTATGTGACATGAAGCATCAGGGCTTATAGAGTATTTGGTTCTCAAACGGGGGTCCGGGGACCCCCAGAGGTCCTTGAGGGGGTCCCCAGCCAAAAGGGGGGTAATTGATTTTAGCTATAATTCCATTCATAAGTAACACGATGACTATTTTGATCATGGGTTTTATACACTTTCTGTAATAAAACATCTAAAAGCATCAATCTTATTATCATGGGGGACCGTGGGACAAAATCCTATCAAATGGGGGGTCCGTGGTCTAATTTTTGTCAGTTTAGGGGTCCTTCATGTGAAAAAATGTGAGAACCATTGTTATAGAGGCTACCAATTATCTCCACCATGGTCTCAGTTGTTTATAGTAATTAAACCAAGGTATCACAGCTGACAATAGTCGTGTTTCCATTACCCTCACAAATGCGCAAAATCTAAATATCGCAATAGAAATTGGGTAATGGAAACACGTAAATTTCGAAAAACCTCCCAAATATCGCAAAACGTTTTTGCGCTCTCATGAGGTGGTTTTTCAGACGTGTCGATATAGCAGTTTATCGCAAAAGTGTAATGGAAACAGTTTTTTCGCATTAGCACGTCATGTGACCCATTCTGCTTTGGAAAAGCAGCGAAAAATGAGGAAGAAACGGTTCGATAAGCCGTGGCAAAACCTCCGCAGCAATGGAAAACTTTGAAGCAACGCTAGCAGAAAGACGAGTGTTATGCAAAATATATATAAAATAGATAATGTTTAATGGCAGAAATCGGTCCATGGTGACAGGCTGCTTGTGTGCGCGCATTTGGCACAGCGCGAGGCAGGGCCGGCCCGCCCTATATGCGAACTAAGCGGCTGCCTAGAGCCCCGGGATTTGCCAGGGGCCCCCTAAAAAAAAAAAAAAATTTTTTTTTTTTTTTTTTTTTTTACAAACATAGGCTATAATATTATAGGCTGTGTGTGGTAGTTAAAACATAGGTTGACGTTTATTTATGTTTGTAGTTTAAACAAAAACATAAATACTGTAGGCTACATACAGTACAACACAAAAGGCTGTTATTTACCTTTTGTCGCCACCTGGTGAGTAAATATATATGTAACTAAAACCAGAAGCGTCATGCCCATTGAAACTGAGGGGGCAGTTGCCACCTCAGATTTTTTGAAAAAAATAAAAGAAGGGGGAAGTCAAATTCATGCTGTTAGTTATTATAGGTATAGTTTGCATAGCAAGTTAGTTGGCTATACTTGTACTACCATGCAGCTAATGTTAGCATTGTAATGTTAGCCAGAGCTGTTATGACAGTGAGCTGTTACACTTTATCTGGGCAGACTGATTGAATCATTGCAGATCTATTCAGACCTTAGGTCGCCACCAAAACTTTTTTGCTGGGGACCTTCGCTGCCGAATGTTTATCTCTAAATAAATATACAGTATTTACCCTAATGAGAAAAGGAGCAAAATATTGATGGTTAAAAACCGAATAATGATATCACAACGCTCTAATCCCAATGATAATTTAAAATTAGATCTTCCTCTAAATCTGGCTTCAAATGGCCAACATTTTAGAAATAGCTAAATGCACTGATTCAATCATGAGTGATTCAGCACACTTTATCTGGGCAGACTGATTGAATCATTGCAGATCTATTCAGACCTTCGGTCGCCACTGAAATGTTTTAGCCGGGGACCTTTGGTCGCCACCGAATGTCGCCCCCTCAGAATTCTGGTTTGCATGACGCCCCTGACTAAAACCATTACAATTGACAACCGGTCCTGAATGTATCTACCGGTCCTTGGCACAAAAAAGGTTGGGAACCCCTGGTTTAACTGACCTGGCAACCCCTATGGCTGCTGGGTTCTACACGCTTGCTTGACACTGATAGGGCTACAAACGAGCATCATCATCGTCACGTTTGTTTGTTTTAAATATTCCTCTAAATATGGCTAAAAGTCCAAAAAACGTCAAATTTTCTTCGGCACTGCCCTGGCGGGCAGCACCGAGAGTCCTCTCCTTACACCACCCCCTACTTACACCACCCCCTACTTAAAAGTACTTCCAGCGCGGATGCCCCCAAACCCCCACCCCTGGGAGGGGGCCCCTAATCTATATCCTGCTTAGGGCCCCCAGATGGCTAGGGCCGGCCCTGGCGCGAGGGGATGAAAAGCAAGCACACACCGGTGCGGTGCGTGCTCCTGACTGAAGTGAATACAGTGACTGTGAGTAATACATTACACACGTTTCAGGTGCAGTGTTATAATTATAATAGCTACACAACATTGTGATTATTGACCAAATCAGCCTTTTCCCCCCTCCATCTCTAAATCGGACCAGTTGTAGGCTATTAGGCTATTAGGCTTTTTTCCTCTGCCTGTCGCGCTCACTGCATTCACCGCAGCCAGCAACATTTTGCGACTCATTTTATTTTGAATTGATAATCAGGCTCGTTTTTATGCGTTGTAACCATTGACAGTACATAATATGGACCACCTTAGCTATATGTTTTTGACACAGCAAAATGAAGCTCACTTCCCGATATTGTTTGATTTCGTTTGATTGGATGAATGGATTTTCCTGTTGCATTGTGGGAAATCTGTTCAAACCTGGAGCCGGGAAAACAGGAAAGAGCGTGAGCGTGGACGGGACTCGGGGAAGAGTTTCCGGTTTCCTCCGCCACGGCATCCATCTTGTTCATGTTATTTTCCCTGCTAGCCGTTAGCTTGGCTAACAAATGTTGTTAACGTTAGTTGCTATTGCTAGCCTTGCTCCATTGCTGTCACAGTGAATACAATAGCCCGAAGAAAAACCAGAGTATTATTTCCTCCAGACCTCGCGCTGCGTCACCAGCCTGCCGCTTGCATCTTCCACAAAATCGAGGTAATCTTATTTTCTAACGTAACGCTAATTGCATAGCATGACATTAACGCTAGCTACATGTCCATTTGTCATTACAGGAGGACGTTAGACTAGAGTAGCATAAGTTAACGTTATACAACGTTAAACAGTATTGCATGCTGCACAGATTCGGACGTAGACAGAAAACAAACGCAGTTCTGTTTACCTAGGTTACCTCTTTGAGATGAGGCAGACTCAAAGCATACTCATATGATCTACCAGCTAATAGCGTTATATATCTAGCTAACGTTAGATGAGGGGGAACAAGCTGGGGGTTCAACTCCTCTGGATAGTTATCCACCTCTGCATTTACAGTATTTACCAATCGCACGTAGTGTTGGGTAAGCAAACGTTAACGTTATACAGTGATTAACAGTGTCTAATTCGTTTCTTCCAGGGGGTAGCTGCTGTCCAGTACCAGATGGGACACAACAGAGGATCATGATTTGAAGATCAAAGCTATAATATTCTGTTCTCCTGAGATTAACTATACACGTTACTGCTGATCAGTTGTTTCAACATAGGAAATTGCAATAACACACAAGCCAAATGCTGACATGAGAGATTTGCTTTGAACAATTGTAGCTATCTGCCAGTGACCGGAGAATATTGTTATATTTGCTTGTTTTAATGCTTTTGTCAATAAACATTGTCAACAAAGATAGCCTTGTTGTATATTATCATGTATAAGATTGTTGATGTCGAGTGAACACAAACCAAGGATTGGACGACGGAGAAACTTAACCGACCAGCAGTCTGAGTCTGCTTCAATCAACGAATGCTTTATATTTATTGAAATGAAATATGGTGATATCTGGTGGTCTGAAATTACTCTCTCTAGCTAGGCTAACTGGCTCATATTATGTCATATTATTGTAACATCTGAATCAGCGTTTCATAACTTTATAATAGCCTAACGTTACTGTATAGCCTGGACGACGTTAGCTAATGCTACCCATCCCTCCATTGGTGTATGCTGCCTTTAGCTTGTGGTATTATGGTACAGTAATATTGTCTAGCTGTCTAGCTAGACAGACAAGTTTATCTGAATTCAGGGTGACAAGATCCCTGCTGCTAGCTCATCTGCCTTTCTGTGTCACAGAGTATCTAGCATGTTTACAGTATCTTAACAGACTGCATTGCTACACCATGCAAATATATTTCGATATAATTCAAACAGTTCCTTTCCTATACCATGGTGGGCTGGACTGTATGTATTGCTGTGAAAAAGTTACATTTGATTGTTTCAAGTGTTACACGTTATATTTTTAACAGCTTTGCGGAATTACCTCAACACAATTGTGTATCAGCTTTAAATGTCCAATATATACAGCGTTACACAAACGACCAGCAGCATTCAAATGTGCAAAAACGTTATATTTATTGAAATGTGGTGATCATGTCACAAGTCACATTACATAACGATATAGCGTTAGGTGTTCTTTTGATCAACAGACCTCGGGGGCTCTATACTGTTGCTAGCTAGCTAGCCGCAGATCAGCTCTGAAGCCCCAACTTCAGAGCTGCCCGTCCACTAAAACCCGATTTCGATATAGCGTTTTAGGTGTTCTTTTGATCAACATACCTCATCACGGGGATCTATACTGTTACGTGTGTCTACTAACATCATTAAAATAGCATAAGGGTAACGCTGTTTCTGTTATTTTACTTTTATCTCTGGCTACGTTGCTAGCTAGCTAGCTAGCCTGCCTTGGCAACTGGTTGGGATCATCTGATTTCCTGTGGCTGGTGTAAATCAAAGAAAATCCCGCCCCCAAAGTTATAATTTTTATCGGCTCTTTTACTCGAAATGGGACCATAATTTAGAAAACGGAGCCCAGGGGAGCATGAAAAAGACTTGAAATTGTTTATTCAGACCATAAGCTCATTCGGAAAATGTTTATTTAAGACACAGAACGAGAGAGAAGTCGGCTCATTTTTACATTGGAGCCAATGTACGTGTCGTCACTTCCGGACCTGACGTGCGCCCCCCTGCGGACTTTTCGAATTAATGGAATTTCACGACTGGCTTCATACATTCCCTAATTCTGTTGCCCACTGGTTGTAACTTCATGTTGTGATTTGCATTGACCATTGGTTGGATTTGAGCATGCAGGGGACGGGATATGGGGCAGATCCACTGTGGCAGGCAGCTGCTGGTAGGCTAATGGGAATTGCGTTCAGGTGTGCGCTCCGTCAGACGGTACCAAACTCAACTTCAATGGAAACGCCTACAAGTCGCAATTGTACATTGTCGAAGTTGTAGAAATATCGCAATTATTTTGCGAAAAACTGTAATGGAAACACAGCTAATGTCTTGATATTAAAAGAAAATGCTACATAAAGCAGGGGTGTCAAACATGCGGCCCGGGGGCCAGATCCAGCCCCCCAAAGGGTCCAATCCGGCCCAAAGGATGACTTTCAAAGTATGAAAATTGAAAAAGGCTCTGACGGACGACCATGTTTAGGCCTTAAAGGTGCGTTCACACCGACCTATTAAAGTTTTTCGCTGGCGTCGAGTTGGTAAAAAAAAAAAATGGCTTTAAACATGGCCTTAATTGACTCAGTTACTTTAAAATTGTTAACATTTTAGGTTTTGTATGTCGATCAATCAGAGTGAGGAAACAGTTTTGTTTCTGTAATTATAATGTAATTAATTTTATGTTTATGTTTAGCAAGATTTATTTTTATTATTTTTATTTCGCCTTTATTTAAACAGGTAAAATCACATTGAGACCCAGGGACTCATTTACAAGTTCGGACAGCAGCAATCAGTTACAGGGCAACAAGACAACAACAATACATTATAGATTAGACCAGTGGTACTCAACCTGGGGGTTGGGACCCCCCAGGGGAGGTCGCAAGATTATTTTGGGGGGTTGCGGGATGATTGTAAAAAAAAAAGGGGCGAAAGAGACAAAATATTTTTCTCCCATCATGATCAATATACCAATACCCATACCAATGATCTAATGCATTATAATGCTATATAAACTATGAACTATATTTAAACTGTATAAAAAAGATTTTGGTGAGTGAGTGATTTCAGTGTGTGAATGCGTGCGCACTGCCGTTGGGTTAGGCAACGGGAACCCCAATATTGTGCTTGAGAAAACAGGAAGGATTTGAGTCACTGTGGGTCAGTGACGGTCACACACTGGCCTTCAGGCCCCTCTCATAGTCAAAGTCACAGTAGTCCAGGCAACAGGTACACAAACACCATGCCGTAATGACTACATTTGTCCTTCATCGCTGATGATGGCATGTCACATTTGCAGGAGCTGAGGTGGCATCATGTTTTATGGCTGTGTTCACACTGCTGCTGACAGAGTCCCGCTTCAAATTCCTCCCCTCACATTTAACAGAGATCAGATTTTGGATCTGCGTGAACAGGATCTGGAGGCGTGCGACCGACATGTCACTTATTGGACTGCTCAAATTGGAACCTATTGGAATCGACACGTAAATCTTCAGTCATTCACGGTCAACTGTCATAATTGCGACAGCCATAGCAGCTTGGTGGGGAAACAGCGTTAGCATGGAGGGATATGGGCCACGAGAATGGAAAGGAAGCCAAATTGCTGAATTGATTAGTATCGGGGGAAATGGCTCAAATCAGACAAAACAATTAAGAGAATTGCGTGTAGAAAAATGGATGTGACGTCTTTTGTTTGAGTTAATCTACACGTCTTTTCAACATCACTGTCAGTTCATATTGGTACTAGAAATGGATTAGATCCTTGAATAGATACGAAAAGTAATAAAAGAATAAGTGATAAGCATTGTTGGTATTGACATGGAGACCTGTGGGGTGAATGTAGCTTTACCTACGTACAGTATAGCTCTAACCATGACAAGATTTGAGTCGGAAACAATTTGTACAAAGGAAAAAAGATTAGAAAACTGTTTATGTTTTAAAGTTGGTTGGAGGATTTACTGGATTACCTGCAAATGACTAACATTTCAGAGGATGTAATCTTCTGTATATAAACTAACAGACATCAGGTATCATGTTTTTATGCGCGTAGACGCTAGCGGAGTGACCGATGGGTCAGTGACGGTCACACCACCGGCCTCCAAGCCCCATTCATACAGTATATAGTCAAAGTGACAGTGGGCAAGGCAACAGGTACACAAACACAACAGAAACTCACGGGCAACCTCGGCGTCATCCGCAATGACTAAAATTACCTCGTAGTGTCACCAACGGTATGGCACGTTAAAGGCCGCGCACGTGCTCACGCGCACCGAGGAGATGACGTGATGTTTTTTGCCGTTTCCACGGTCAACCTCTCAGGCTTTTCCTTTTACAGCACTCAGGGGATCCTCTCAAATGACTCCCGTTCGGTCACGCATTCCTAGGATGACACCTCAGGAGGGTTCGACGGAGACCAGCTCACCCTATTTTTTGTCTCTCACACACACACCCACCCACCCACACACACACCCACACACACACCCACACACACACACACACACAGACAGACACACACACATACACACACGCACAGCGGGGTTGTAAGGAGTAGCTGTGAACTTGAGAATACCCCCTTGCTCTATTTTGAGTAGGTCAAAGGTCACCAAGCCACTAGCTGTCAGTCAAGTGGCAGAATATGCCCAGTCAGTCAGTGCCTGTTTGATTGAGTGTGTGGCTGTGCGCCGACACACTGGTGGGGAATGAGCAGTGTGTCACGCCAGACTTGTCCAGCAGGACCTCAGTAGGTCAGGAGTTGTGTGTGTGTGTGTGTGTGTGTGTGTGTGTGGGTGTGTGTGTGTCCTCACGGACACCCTGCCAAGGCTGCATGTGCAACACACAAGCACAAGGCTTGATCGGAAAACCTTCTGTACAGCACTCAATTGCGATCAGTCAATGCACTCAGGATCAAGTTCAAGTTGTTTTTATGACCACACGGCTAGGCTGGTGGAATTAATCACAGCAGTACAGATGGGAAAGCTGTATTACACCACATACAACACAACTGGTGTTGTATGTGGTGTAATATGTACAGCCTGGTGCAGCACCAGTGCCAAGTCCCATACAAGGCTGTGAGCGGTGTGAGGCAGGACGTCCCATGCTGCAGGGCTCCATATGGACAGACATGGACCAGATCATCACCACCAAGGAGCACATCACCAACAAGATGGGAGTGGTGGTCCTCCCCAAGGCAGAGAAGCTGCTAAAGGTGAGCATCCAGCTTTACATGAGCTCCATCCTGGACGCCCTGATGGTGGAGCTGGCCAGCCAGGGCTTCTCCGCCATGCTTTCTTCAGGGAACTGGTGGACATGAGCAAGAACACCCTCAGCAAAGGCACCGAGGAGACTTCGAGGGAGCACATGGAGAAGATCAGCATGCTGGCCTTCCATCCGGTGAATATGCAAAAGCTGCTATGAGAAGGTGGAGCAGCTGAGCCTGGAGGGTCTGCAGCAGAGCTTCAAGGTCTCCAGCCCCTCAGTGTTGGTGCAGAGGAGGGTCTGCAGCAGAGGTTCAAGGTCTCCAGCCCCTCAGTGTTGGTGCAGAGGGCCCAGATACTTCAGGAGACACAGCTTGTAGACAGGGACCCCAACCTGCTGCATCCTGTGGAAATCACGCACGCACGCACACACGGACGTACGCACGCACACACGGACGTACGCACGGACGCACACACGGACGTACGTACGCACGCACACACGGACGTACGCACAGACGCACACACGGACGTACGTACGCACGCACACACGGACGGACGCACGCATGCACACAAACCCAAAGCCAAGCTGTAACACTGCAGCCTCTTCAATTTGCTGCCTTGATTGGCATTTTTGTGCTCCAGATCAGAGAAATGCATTCACTTTGACAAAAGGGAGGAAATACAAGAAGATACAAGATTCTATTATAAGAAGGAGAGACATAGGACGGCCAATACTCACCATGACGTCATCATACGTCTCTTTAACTCTGACAGAAGGGAGGGAATGCAGTAAGAGATTGATTTCATTTGTTTTGAATTCTTCTCGTCTTATTGGAATTGGCCGGAGATCCTTTTGGGTTGTTTTGGGTCTAAGTAACCTGTCATGAAGCCGGCGTGTTCTTAGCATCCTATTAGCGCTGCCCCGGTCATAATAACCCCAGCCCCGCCTCTCTTCAATTTAATTGACCAATAACTCATTTATTCAAGAAGAATATGGCTGAAGATGGAGAGAACGGTCAATATTCATGACACATCCATGATATATATATATATATATATACTATACATATATACATATCTAATACATCTATTTCAACCTTTCATATCCGATGGAGGCTAAAGACGGTCGGGCAGCTGTCTATTCAGACTGGAACACGGGACGGATCAGATGGAAGCGGAGAATCAAAGAAATGCTTTGGTTTGTCTTGAACAAGTTACTTGTGTAATTACACAAACTGATTGAAAAGACATCGGCACCACAGAGCTCCCCAGAGGCCACACCAGACTTCCCCACACCACCCCATGACGACAGCGGCTTCCAATCCCCCTCCACCCCTCCTAGGAGGCGATACCTCCAGCGTGTAGGCTCCGCCCTCTAGCACAGAGGCCCCACCCTCCAATACAGAGGCCCCGCCCTCCAATGTGTTAACAACTGGGATACATTATATAAGAATTTTTATGACTGCATATGAGAAATAAATTAATTCACTATACATAATAGATGCACTGTGTTATCCCACCGGTCACAATTGTGACCGATGATAAAACACACCATTTCATCTACCTTTCCAGGAAAATTTCCAAAAATAATGATTGATGATTTCAAAGGGTTACAAATGACACATGATTTGGATATTTTTATGTCTGGGAAAAATTCTGGATTAAATTCACGCCCTGGAGTTTCCTGAACAGCTTCAGAGGGTTGGTCGTATTAAAAGCAGAACTTAAAGGGATAGTTCGGTTTGTTTGAAGTTGGGTCCTATCAGCTAGTCAGATACACTAACGTAATTCGGTACAGTGGTCTGGAAGCGAGGCGCAGTGTCTAACGAGATCCGGCACCCAGAGGAGCAGCCTCGCGCAGCCTCACCAGCCTTTTCTCTCTCAGTACTGGGGGTCAACAACTAAAACGTAATTTAGCCACCTCAAACAACGGCCACCTAAACAAATCGTTATCTGTGTACATGCACGCTCTATTTGAGAATTTTCTACACTTTACTTTTCCGCCAAACAGTCATTTCATTCGGTACTGCTTTTTCTCCCAACCGTACAACCACCGTATTCCTCCGCTAAAGCCAGCACAGAGCACAGAGCCGCGGTTTACAAAACAGGAAGGCTTAGAAGAGAGACTTACTGAACACTGACTTTACTTTAGAGACAACAAGTCACCTGGCCTCTCTGGTCTGGGTCGTTTTCCACAATTTATCCTGGGAATGGTGAATAAGGTCTGCAGCCAGGGCACCCAGGCATTTAGGCAGCAGGCGCATCTCTCTGCCTGTTCACTCTCTGCAAAAGTTCCTCTTCTGTATTCTCTCTGGTTCATAATTGTATCCTCTTGTCACCAAGGTGAATGGCATATCATCCTCGCTATCAAAATCACTCATATTTTCGTTCGTGTATTCTATTTGTTGTGTCTTCAAACCGGGAGAAATAAAATAGCCTACCCCCAAATAACTGCGGAGTAATCCAGTGCTGCGGCTCGGAGCTGGCTTTTAGCGGAGGAATACGGTAGTTGTACGGTTGGGAGAAAAAGCAGTGCCGAATGAAACTGCTGTTTTGCGGAAAAGTAAAGCGCTGAAAATTGTCAAAATAGAGCGTGCATGTACACGGATATCGATTTGTTTAGGTGGGCGTTGTTTTAGGTGGCTAAATTACAGTTATAGTTTTAGTTGTTGACCCCCAGTACTGAGAGAGAAAAGGTTGGTTTGGCTGCTGCTCTGGGTGCCGGATCTCGTTAGACACTGCGCCTCGCTTCCAGACCACTGTACCGAATTACGTTAGTGTATCTGACTAGCTGATAGGACCCAACTTCAAACAAACCGAACTATCCCTTTAAATCGATGAACAGAATTTTTGCATAGGTATGTTTGGACTCCAGATGTTGGAGGGTGAAGTGCAGTGCCAGGTTGAGTGCATCATCTGTTGGCTAGTTTGGGGGATATGCAAATTGTAGTGACTGTGACTGATTTCATGTGTACCAAATATGTGTTCATAGCCACTGATGTCAGGGTCACAGAGGCCTGTAGTCACTGATGTCAGGGTCACAGAGGCCTGTAGTCACTGATGTCAGGGTCACAGAGGCCTGTAGTCACTGATGTCAGGGCTACAGAGGCCTGTAGTCACTGATGTCAGGGCTACAGAGGCCTGTAGTCACTGATGTCAGGGCTACAGAGGCCTGTAGTTACTGATGTCAGGGCCACAGAGGCCTGTAGTCACTGATGTCAGGGCTACAGAGGCCTGTAGTCACTGATGTCAGGGTCACAGAGGCCTGTAGTCACTGATGTCAGGGCTACAGAGGCCTGTAGTCACTGATGTCAGGGCCACAGAGGCCTGTAGTCACTGATGTCAGGGCCACAGAGGCCTGTAGTCACTGATGTCAGGGTCACAGAGGCCTGTAGTCACTGATGTCAGGGTCACAGAGGCCTGTAGTTACTGATGTCAGGGTCACAGAGGCCTGTAGTCACTGATGTCAGGGCCACAGAGGCCTGTAGTCACTGATGTCAGGGTCACAGAGGCCTGTAGTCACTGATGTCAGGGTCACAGAGGCCTATAGTCACTGATGTCAGGGCTACAGAGGCCTGTAGTCACTGATGTCAGGGTCACAGAGGCCTGTAGTTACTGATGTCAGGGTCACAGAGGCCTGTAGTCACTGATGTCAGGGCTACAGAGGCCTGTAGTCACTGATGTCAGGGTCACAGAGGCCTGTAGTTACTGATGTCAGGGTCACAGAGGCCTGTAGTTACTGATGTCAGGGTCACAGAGGCCTGTAGTCACTGATGTCAGGGCTACAGATGCCTGTAGTCACTGATGTCAGGGACACAGAGGCCTGTAGTTACTGATGTCAGGGCTACAGAGGCCTGTAGTCACTGATGTCAGGGTCACAGAGGCCTGTAGTTACTGATGTCAGGGTCACAGAGGCCTGTAGTTACTGATGTCAGGGTCACAGAGGCCTGTAGTCACTGATGTCAGGGCTACAGAGGCCTGTAGTCACTGATGTCAGGGTCACAGAGGCCTGTAGTTACTGATGTCAGGGTCACAGAGGCCTGTAGTTACTGATGTCAGGGTCACAGAGGCCTGTAGTCACTGATGTCAGGGCTACAGAGGCCTGTAGTCACTGATGTCAGGGTCACAGAGGCCTGTAGTTACTGATGTCAGGGTCACAGAGGCCTGTAGTTACTGATGTCAGGGTCACAGAGGCCTGTAGTCACTGATGTCAGGGCTACAGAGGCCTGTAGTCACTGATGTCAGGGCCACAGAGGCCTGTAGTTACTGATGTCAGGGTCACAGAGGCCTGTAGTCACTGATGTCAGGGCCACAGAGGCCTGTAGTCACTGATGTCAGGGTCACAGAGGCCTGTAGTCACTGATGTCAGGGACACAGGCCTGTAGTCACTGATGTCAGGGTCACAGAGGCCTGTAGTCACTGATGTCAGGGCCACACAGGCCTGTAGTTACTGATGTCAGGGTCACAGAGGCCTGTAGTCACTGATGTCAGGGCCACAGAGGCCTGTAGTCACTGATGTCAGGGTCACAGAGGCCTGTAGTCACTGATGTCAGGGTCACAGAGGCCTGTAGTTACTGATGTCAGGGCCACAGAGGCCTGTAGTCACTGATGTCAGGGTCACAGAGGCCTGTAGTCACTGATGTCAGGGCCACAGAGGCCTACTGATGTCAGGGTCACAGAGGCCTGTAGTTACTGATGTCAGGGCCACAGAGGCCTGTAGTCACTGATGTCAGGGTCACAGAGGCCTGTAGTCACTGATGTCAGGGCCACAGAGGCCTACTGATGTCAGGGTCACAGAGGCCTGTAGTTACTGATGTCAGGGCCACAGAGGCCTGTAGTCACTGATGTCAGGGTCACAGAGGCCTGTAGTCACTGATGTCAGGGCCACAGAGGCCTACTGATGTCAGGGTCACAGAGGCCTGTAGTCACTGATGTCAGGGCCACAGAGGCCTACTGATGTCAGGGTCACAGAGGCCTGTAGTCACTGATGTCAGGGTCACAGAGGCTTGTAGTCACTGATGTCAGGGTCACAGAGGCCTGTAGTCACTGATGTCAGGGTCACAGAGGCCTGTAGTCACTGATGTCAGGGCCACAGAGGCCTGTAGTCACTGATGTCAGGGTCACAGAGGCCTGTAGTCACTGATGTCAGGGTCACAGAGGCCTGTAGTCACTGATGTCAGGGTCACAGAGGCCTGTAGTCACTGATGTCAGGGCCACAGAGGCCTGTAGTCACTGATGTCAGGGTCACAGAGGCCTGTAGTCACTGATGTCAGGGCCACAGAGGCCTGTAGTCACTGATGTCAGGGTCACAGAGGCCTGTAGTCACTGATGTCAGGGTCACAGAGGCCTGTAGTTACTGATGTCAGGGTCACAGAGGCCTGTAGTTACTGATGTCAGGGTCACAGAGGCCTGTAGTCACTGATGTCAGGGTCACAGAGGCCTGTAGTCACTGATGTCAGGGTCACAGAGGCCTGTAGTTACTGATGTCAGGGCCACAGAGGCCTGTAGTTACTGATGTCAGGGTCACAGAGGCCTGTAGTTACTGATGTCAGGGTCACAGAGGCCTATAGTCACTGATGTCAGGGTCACAGAGGCCTGTAGTCACTGATGTCAGGGTCACAGAGGCCTGTAGTCACTGATGTCAGGGTCACAGAGGCCTGTAGTTACTGATGTCAGGGTCACAGGCCTGTAGTCACTGATGTCAGGGCCACAGAGGCCTGTAGTCACTGATGTCAGGGCCACAGAGGCCTGTAGTCACTGATGTCAGGGTCACAGAGGCCTGTAGTCACTGATGTCAGGGCCACAGAGGCCTGTAGTCACTGATGTCAGGGCCACAGAGGCCTGTAGTCACTGATGTCAGGGCCACAGAGGCCTACTGATGTCAGGGTCACAGAGGCCTGTAGTTACTGATGTCAGGGTCACAGAGGCCTGTAGTCACTGATGTCAGGGCCACAGAGGCCTGTAGTCACTGATGTCAGGGTCACAGAGGCCTGTAGTCACTGATGTCGGGGCCACAGAGGCCTGTAGTTACTGATGTCAGGGTCACAGGCCTGTAGTCACTGATGTCAGGGTCACAGAGGCCTGTAGTTACTGATGTCAGGGCCACAGAGGCCTGTAGTCACTGATGTCAGGGTCACAGAGGCCTGTAGTTACTGATGTCAGGGTCACAGAGGCCTATAGTTACTGATGTCAGGGTCACAGAGGCCTGTAGTCACTGATGTCAGGGTCACAGAGGCCTGTAGTTACTGATGTCAGGGTCACAGAGGCCTGTAGTCACTGATGTCAGATGTCAGGGTCACAGAGGCCTGTAGTCACTGATGTCAGGGTCACAGAGGCCTGTAGTCACTGATGTCAGGGTCACAGAGGCCTGTAGTCACTGATGTCAGGGCCACAGAGGCCTGTAGTTACTGATGTCAGGGTCACAGAGGCCTGTAGTCACTGATGTCAGGGTCACAGAGGCCTGTAGTCACTGATGTCAGGGTCACAGAGGCCTGTAGTCACTGATGTCAGGGCCACAGAGGCCTGTAGTCACTGATGTCAGGGTCAAAGAGGCCTGTAGTCACTGATGTCAGGGTCACAGAGGCCTGTAGTCACTGATGTCAGGGCCACAGAGGCCTGTAGTTACTGATGTCAGGGTCACAGAGGCCTATAGTTACTGATGTCAGGGCCACAGAGGCCTATAGTCACTGATGTCAGGGCCACAGAGGCCTGTAGTCACTGATGTCAGGGTCACAGAGGCCTGTAGTCACTGATGTCAGGGCCACAGAGGCCTGTAGTCACTGATGTCAGGGTCACAGAGGCCTGTAGTCACTGATGTCAGGGTCACAGAGGCCTGTAGTCACTGATGTCAGGGTCACAGAGGCCTGTAGTCACTGATGTCAGGGTCACAGAGGCCTGTAGTCACTGATGTCAGGGCCACAGAGGCCTGTAGTCACTGATGTCAGGGTCACAGAGGCCTGTAGTCACTGATGTCAGGGCCACAGAGGCCTGTAGTCACTGATGTCAGGGCCACAGAGGCCTGTAGTCACTGATGTCAGGGTCACAGAGGCCTGTAGTCACTGATGTCAGGGTCACAGAGGCCTGTAGTCACTGATGTCAGGGACACAGGCCTGTAGTCACTGATGTCAGGGACACAGAGGCCTGTAGTCACTGATGTCAGGGTCACAGAGGCCTGTAGTCACTGATGTCAGGGACACAGGCCTGTAGTCACTGATGTCAGGGACACAGAGGCCTGTAGTCACTGATGTCAGGGTCACAGAGGCCTGTAGTCACTGATGTCAGGGCTACAGAGGCCTGTAGTCACTGATGTCAGGGCCACATAGGCCTGTAGTCACTGATGTCAGGGCCACAGAGGCCTGTAGTCACTGATGTCAGGGTCACAGAGGCCTGTAGTCACTGATGTCAGGGTCACAGAGGCCTGTAGTCACTGATGTCAGGGTCACAGAGGCCTGTAGTTACTGATGTCAGGGTCACACAGGCCTGTAGTCACTGATGTCAGGGTCACAGAGGCCTGTAGTCACTGATGTCAGGGACACAGGCCTGTAGTCACTGATGTCAGGGTCACAGAGGCCTGTAGTCACTGATGTCAGGGACACAGGCCTGTAGTCACTGATGTCAGGGACACAGAGGCCTGTAGTCACTGATGTCAGGGTCACAGAAGCCTGTAGTCACTGATGTCAGGGCTACAGAGGCCTGTAGTCACTGATGTCAGGGTCACAGAGGCCTGTAGTCACTGATGTCAGGGACACAGGCCTGTAGTCACTGATGTCAGGGTCACAGAGGCCTGTAGTCACTGATGTCAGGGCCACAGAGGCCTACTGATGTCAGGGTCACAGAGGCCTGTAGTTACTGATGTCAGGGCCACAGAGGCCTGTAGTCACTGATGTCAGGGTCACAGAGGCCTGTAGTCACTGATGTCAGGGCCACAGAGGCCTACTGATGTCAGGGTCACAGAGGCCTGTAGTCACTGATGTCAGGGCCACAGAGGCCTACTGATGTCAGGGTCACAGAGGCCTGTAGTCACTGATGTCAGGGTCACAGAGGCTTGTAGTCACTGATGTCAGGGTCACAGAGGCCTGTAGTCACTGATGTCAGGGTCACAGAGGCCTGTAGTCACTGATGTCAGGGCCACAGAGGCCTGTAGTCACTGATGTCAGGGTCACAGAGGCCTGTAGTCACTGATGTCAGGGTCACAGAGGCCTGTAGTCACTGATGTCAGGGTCACAGAGGCCTGTAGTCACTGATGTCAGGGCCACAGAGGCCTGTAGTCACTGATGTCAGGGTCACAGAGGCCTGTAGTCACTGATGTCAGGGCCACAGAGGCCTGTAGTCACTGATGTCAGGGTCACAGAGGCCTGTAGTCACTGATGTCAGGGTCACAGAGGCCTGTAGTTACTGATGTCAGGGTCACAGAGGCCTGTAGTTACTGATGTCAGGGTCACAGAGGCCTGTAGTCACTGATGTCAGGGTCACAGAGGCCTGTAGTCACTGATGTCAGGGTCACAGAGGCCTGTAGTTACTGATGTCAGGGCCACAGAGGCCTGTAGTTACTGATGTCAGGGTCACAGAGGCCTGTAGTTACTGATGTCAGGGTCACAGAGGCCTATAGTCACTGATGTCAGGGTCACAGAGGCCTGTAGTCACTGATGTCAGGGTCACAGAGGCCTGTAGTCACTGATGTCAGGGTCACAGAGGCCTGTAGTTACTGATGTCAGGGTCACAGGCCTGTAGTCACTGATGTCAGGGCCACAGAGGCCTGTAGTCACTGATGTCAGGGCCACAGAGGCCTGTAGTCACTGATGTCAGGGTCACAGAGGCCTGTAGTCACTGATGTCAGGGCCACAGAGGCCTGTAGTCACTGATGTCAGGGCCACAGAGGCCTGTAGTCACTGATGTCAGGGCCACAGAGGCCTACTGATGTCAGGGTCACAGAGGCCTGTAGTTACTGATGTCAGGGTCACAGAGGCCTGTAGTCACTGATGTCAGGGCCACAGAGGCCTGTAGTCACTGATGTCAGGGTCACAGAGGCCTGTAGTCACTGATGTCGGGGCCACAGAGGCCTGTAGTTACTGATGTCAGGGTCACAGGCCTGTAGTCACTGATGTCAGGGTCACAGAGGCCTGTAGTTACTGATGTCAGGGCCACAGAGGCCTGTAGTCACTGATGTCAGGGTCACAGAGGCCTGTAGTTACTGATGTCAGGGTCACAGAGGCCTATAGTTACTGATGTCAGGGTCACAGAGGCCTGTAGTCACTGATGTCAGGGTCACAGAGGCCTGTAGTTACTGATGTCAGGGTCACAGAGGCCTGTAGTCACTGATGTCAGATGTCAGGGTCACAGAGGCCTGTAGTCACTGATGTCAGGGTCACAGAGGCCTGTAGTCACTGATGTCAGGGTCACAGAGGCCTGTAGTCACTGATGTCAGAGCCACAGAGGCCTGTAGTTACTGATGTCAGGGTCACAGAGGCCTGTAGTCACTGATGTCAGGGTCACAGAGGCCTGTAGTCACTGATGTCAGGGTCACAGAGGCCTGTAGTCACTGATGTCAGGGTCACAGAGGCCTGTAGTCACTGATGTCAGGGTCACAGAGGCCTGTAGTCACTGATGTCAGGGCCACAGAGGCCTGTAGTTACTGATGTCAGGGTCACAGAGGCCTATAGTTACTGATGTCAGGGCCACAGAGGCCTATAGTCACTGATGTCAGGGCCACAGAGGCCTGTAGTCACTGATGTCAGGGTCACAGAGGCCTGTAGTCACTGATGTCAGGGCCACAGAGGCCTGTAGTCACTGATGTCAGGGTCACAGAGGCCTGTAGTCACTGATGTCAGGGTCACAGAGGCCTGTAGTCACTGATGTCAGGGTCACAGAGGCCTGTAGTCACTGATGTCAGGGTCACAGAGGCCTGTAGTCACTGATGTCAGGGTCACAGAGGCCTGTAGTCACTGATGTCAGGGCCACAGAGGCCTGTAGTCACTGATGTCAGGGTCACAGAGGCCTGTAGTCACTGATGTCAGGGCCACAGAGGCCTGTAGTCACTGATGTCAGGGCCACAGAGGCCTGTAGTCACTGATGTCAGGGTCACAGAGGCCTGTAGTCACTGATGTCAGGGTCACAGAGGCCTGTAGTCACTGATGTCAGGGACACAGGCCTGTAGTCACTGATGTCAGGGACACAGAGGCCTGTAGTCACTGATGTCAGGGTCACAGAGGCCTGTAGTCACTGATGTCAGGGACACAGGCCTGTAGTCACTGATGTCAGGGACACAGAGGCCTGTAGTCACTGATGTCAGGGTCACAGAGGCCTGTAGTCACTGATGTCAGGGCTACAGAGGCCTGTAGTCACTGATGTCAGGGCCACAGAGGCCTGTAGTCACTGATGTCAGGGCCACAGAGGCCTGTAGTCACTGATGTCAGGGTCACAGAGGCCTGTAGTCACTGATGTCAGGGTCACAGAGGCCTGTAGTCACTGATGTCAGGGTCACAGAGGCCTGTAGTTACTGATGTCAGGGTCACAGAGGCCTGTAGTTACTGATGTCAGGGTCACACAGGCCTGTAGTCACTGATGTCAGGGTCACAGAGGCCTGTAGTCACTGATGTCAGGGACACAGGCCTGTAGTCACTGATGTCAGGGTCACAGAGGCCTGTAGTCACTGATGTCAGGGACACAGGCCTGTAGTCACTGATGTCAGGGACACAGAGGCCTGTAGTCACTGATGTCAGGGTCACAGAAGCCTGTAGTCACTGATGTCAGGGCTACAGAGGCCTGTAGTCACTGATGTCAGGGTCACAGAGGCCTGTAGTCACTGATGTCAGGGACACAGGCCTGTAGTCACTGATGTCAGGGTCACAGGCCTGTAGTCACTGATGTCAGGGACACAGAGGCCTGTAGTCACTGATGTCAGGGCCACAGGCCTGTAGTCACTGATGTCAGGGCCACAGAGGCCTGTAGTCACTGATGTCAGGGTCACAGAGGCCTGTAGTTACTGATGTCAGGGTCACAGGCCTGTAGTCACTGATGTCAGGGTCACAGAGGCCTGTAGTTACTGATGTCAGGGTCACAGAGGCCTGTAGTCACTGATGTCAGGGACACAGAGGCCTGTAGTCACTGATGTCAGGGACACAGGCCTGTAGTCACTGATGTCAGGGTCACAGAGGCCTGTAGTTACTGATGCCTGTAGTCACTGATGTCAGGGTCACAGAGGCCTGTAGTTACTGATGTCAGGGTCACAGAGGCCTGTAGTTACTGATGTCAGGGTCACAGAGGCCTGTAGTTACTGATGTCAGGGTCACAGGCCTGTAGTCACTGATGTCAGGGTCACAGAGGCCTGTAGTTACTGATGTCAGGGTCACAGAGGCCTGTAGTTACTGATGTCAGGGTCACAGAGGCCTGTAGTTACTGATGTCAGGGTCACAGAGGCCTGTAGTCACTGATGTCAGGGCCACAGAGGCCTGTAGTCACTGATGTCAGGGCTACAGAGGCCTGTAGTCACTGATGTCAGGGCCACAGAGGCCTGTAGTCACTGATGTCAGGGCCACAGAGGCCTGTAGTCACTGATGTCAGGGTCACAGAGGCCTGTAGTCACTGATGTCAGGGTCACAGAGGCCTGTAGTCACTGATGTCAGGGTCACAGAGGCCTGTAGTTACTGATGTCAGGGTCACAGAGGCCTGTAGTTACTGATGTCAGGGTCACACAGGCCTGTAGTCACTGATGTCAGGGTCACAGAGGCCTGTAGTCACTGATGTCAGGGACACAGGCCTGTAGTCACTGATGTCAGGGTCACAGAGGCCTGTAGTCACTGATGTCAGGGACACAGGCCTGTAGTCACTGATGTCAGGGACACAGAGGCCTGTAGTCACTGATGTCAGGGTCACAGAAGCCTGTAGTCACTGATGTCAGGGCTACAGAGGCCTGTAGTCACTGATGTCAGGGTCACAGAGGCCTGTAGTCACTGATGTCAGGGACACAGGCCTGTAGTCACTGATGTCAGGGTCACAGGCCTGTAGTCACTGATGTCAGGGACACAGAGGCCTGTAGTCACTGATGTCAGGGCCACAGGCCTGTAGTCACTGATGTCAGGGCCACAGAGGCCTGTAGTCACTGATGTCAGGGTCACAGAGGCCTGTAGTTACTGATGTCAGGGTCACAGGCCTGTAGTCACTGATGTCAGGGTCACAGAGGCCTGTAGTTACTGATGTCAGGGTCACAGAGGCCTGTAGTCACTGATGTCAGGGACACAGAGGCCTGTAGTCACTGATGTCAGGGACACAGGCCTGTAGTCACTGATGTCAGGGTCACAGAGGCCTGTAGTTACTGATGCCTGTAGTCACTGATGTCAGGGTCACAGAGGCCTGTAGTTACTGATGTCAGGGTCACAGAGGCCTGTAGTTACTGATGTCAGGGTCACAGAGGCCTGTAGTTACTGATGTCAGGGTCACAGGCCTGTAGTCACTGATGTCAGGGTCACAGAGGCCTGTAGTTACTGATGTCAGGGTCACAGAGGCCTGTAGTTACTGATGTCAGGGTCACAGAGGCCTGTAGTTACTGATGTCAGGGTCACAGAGGCCTGTAGTCACTGATGTCAGGGCCACAGAGGCCTGTAGTCACTGATGTCAGGGCCACAGAGGCCTGTAGTCACTGATGTCAGGGTCACAGAGGCCTGTAGTCACTGATGTCAGGGCCACAGAGGCCTGTAGTCACTGATGTCAGGGTCACAGAGGCCTGTAGTCACTGATGTCAGGGTCACAGAGGCCTGTAGTCACTGATGTCAGGGCCACAGAGGCCTGTAGTCACTGATGTCAGGGTCACAGAGGCCTGTAGTCACTGATGTCAGGGCCACAGAGGCCTGTAGTCACTGATGTCAGGGTCACAGAGGCCTGTAGTCACTGATGTCAGGGCCACAGAGGCCTGTAGTCACTGATGTCAGGGTCACAGAGGCCTGTAGTTACTGATGTCAGGGACACAGAGGCCTGTAGTTACTGATGTCAGGGCTACAGAGGCCTGTAGTCACTGATGTCAGGGTCACAGAGGCCTGTAGTCACTGATGTCAGGGTCACAGAGGCCTGTAGTTACTGATGTCAGGGACACAGTAGTCACTGATGTCAGGGCCACAGAGGCCTGTAGTTACTGATGTCAGGGTCACAGAGGCCTGTAGTTACTGATGTCAGGGCCACAGAGGCCTATAGTTACTGATGTCAGGGCCACAGAGGCCTGTAGTTACTGATGTCAGGGTCACAGAGGCCTGTAGTTACTGATGTCAGGGCCACAGAGGCCTATAGTTACTGATGTCAGGGCCACAGGCCTGTAGTTACTGATGTCAGGGTCACAGAGGCCTGTAGTCACTGATGTCAGGGTCACAGGCCTGTAGTCACTGATGTCAGGGTCACAGAGGCCTGTAGTCACAGATGTCAGGGTCACAGAGGCCTGTAGTCACTGATGTCAGGGCCACAGAGGCCTGTAGTCACTGATGTCAGGGCCACAGAGGCCTGTAGTTACTGATGTCAGGGTCACAGAGGCCTGTAGTCACTGATGTCAGGGTCACAGAGGCCTGTAGTCACTGATGTCAGGGTCACAGAGGCCTGTAGTCACTGATGTCAGGGTCACAGAGGCCTGTAGTCACTGATGTCAGGGTCACAGAGGCCTATAGTCACTGATGTCAGGGTCACAGAGGCCTGTAGTCACTGATGTCAGGGCCACAGAGGCCTGTAGTCACTGATGTCAGGGACACAGGCCTGTAGTCACTGATGTCAGGGTCACAGAGGCCTGTAGTCACTGATGTCAGGGTCACAGAGGCCTGTAGTCACTGATGTCAGGGCCACAGAGGCCTGTAGTCACTGATGTCAGGGTCACAGAGGCCTGTAGTCACTGATGTCAGGGTCACAGAGGCCTGTAGTCACTGATGTCAGGGTCACAGAGGCCTGTAGTCACTGATGTCAGGGCCACAGAGGCCTGTAGTTACTGATGTCAGGGTCACAGAGGCCTGTAGTCACTGATGTCTGGGACACAGGCCTGTAGTCACTGATGTCAGGGTCACAGGCCTGTAGTCACTGATGTCAGGGTCACAGAGGCCTGTAGTCACTGATGTCAGGGTCACAGAGGCCTGTAGTCACTGATGTCAGGGTCACAGAGGCCTATAGTCACTGATGTCAGGGTCACAGAGGCCTGTAGTCACTGATGTCAGGGCCACAGAGGCCTGTAGTCACTGATGTCAGGGACACAGGCCTGTAGTCACTGATGTCAGGGTCACAGAGGCCTGTAGTCACTGATGTCAGGGTCACAGAGGCCTGTAGTCACTGATGTCAGGGCCACAGAGGCCTGTAGTCAATGATGTCAGGGCCACAGAGGCCTGTAGTCACTGATGTCAGGGTCACAGAGGCCTGTAGTCACTGATGTCAGGGTCACAGAGGCCTGTAGTCACTGATGTCAGGGTCACAGAGGCCTGTAGTCACTGATGTCAGGGTCACAGAGGCCTGTAGTCACTGATGTCAGGGTCACAGAGGCCTGTAGTTACTGATGTCAGGGTCACAGAGGCCTGTAGTCACTGATGTCTGGGACACAGGCCTGTAGTCACTGATGTCAGGGTCACAGGCCTGTAGTCACTGATGTCAGGGACACAGAGGCCTGTAGTCACTGATGTCAGGGTCACAGAGGCCTGTAGTCACTGATGTCAGGGTCACAGAGGCCTGTAGTCACTGATGTCAGGGCCACAGAGGCCTGTAGTCACTGATGTCAGGGACACAGGCCTGTAGTCACTGATGTCAGGGCCACAGAGGCCTGTAGTCACTGATGTCAGGGCCACAGAGGCCTGTAGTCACTGATGTCAGGGACACAGGCCTGTAGTCACTGATGTCAGGGCCACAGAGGCCTGTAGTCACTGATGTCAGGGACACAGGCCTGTAGTCACTGATGTCAGGGCTACAGAGGCCTGTAGTCACTGATGTCAGGGTCACAGAGGCCTGTAGTCACTGATGTCAGGGTCACAGAGGCCTGTAGTCACTGATGTCAGGGACACAGGCCTGTAGTCACTGATGTCAGGGTCACAGAGGCCTGTAGTCACTGATGTCAGGGCCACAGAGGCCTACTGATGTCAGGGTCACAGAGGCCTGTAGTTACTGATGTCAGGGCCACAGAGGCCTGTAGTCACCGATGTCAGGGTCACAGAGGCCTGTAGTCACTGATGTCAGGGCCACAGAGGCCTACTGATGTCAGGGTCACAGAGGCCTGTAGTCACTGATGTCAGGGCCACAGAGGCCTACTGATGTCAGGGTCACAGAGGCCTGTAGTCACTGATGTCAGGGTCACAGAGGCTTGTAGTCACTGATGTCAGGGTCACAGAGGCCTGTAGTCACTGATGTCAGGGTCACAGAGGCCTGTAGTCACTGATGTCAGGGCCACAGAGGCCTGTAGTCACTGATGTCAGGGTCACAGAGGCCTGTAGTCACTGATGTCAGGGTCACAGAGGCCTGTAGTCACTGATGTCAGGGTCACAGAGGCCTGTAGTCACTGATGTCAGGGCCACAGAGGCCTGTAGTCACTGATGTCAGGGTCACAGAGGCCTGTAGTCACTGATGTCAGGGCCACAGAGGCCTGTAGTCACTGATGTCAGGGTCACAGAGGCCTGTAGTCACTGATGTCAGGGTCACAGAGGCCTGTAGTTACTGATGTCAGGGTCACAGAGGCCTGTAGTTACTGATGTCAGGGTCACAGAGGCCTGTAGTCACTGATGTCAGGGTCACAGAGGCCTGTAGTCACTGATGTCAGGGTCACAGAGGCCTGTAGTTACTGATGTCAGGGCCACAGAGGCCTGTAGTTACTGATGTCAGGGTCACAGAGGCCTGTAGTTACTGATGTCAGGGTCACAGAGGCCTATAGTCACTGATGTCAGGGTCACAGAGGCCTGTAGTCACTGATGTCAGGGTCACAGAGGCCTGTAGTCACTGATGTCAGGGTCACAGAGGCCTGTAGTTACTGATGTCAGGGTCACAGGCCTGTAGTCACTGATGTCAGGGCCACAGAGGCCTGTAGTCACTGATGTCAGGGCCACAGAGGCCTGTAGTCACTGATGTCAGGGTCACAGAGGCCTGTAGTCACTGATGTCAGGGCCACAGAGGCCTGTAGTCACTGATGTCAGGGCCACAGAGGCCTGTAGTCACTGATGTCAGGGCCACAGAGGCCTACTGATGTCAGGGTCACAGAGGCCTGTAGTTACTGATGTCAGGGTCACAGAGGCCTGTAGTCACTGATGTCAGGGCCACAGAGGCCTGTAGTCACTGATGTCAGGGTCACAGAGGCCTGTAGTCACTGATGTCGGGGCCACAGAGGCCTGTAGTTACTGATGTCAGGGTCACAGGCCTGTAGTCACTGATGTCAGGGTCACAGAGGCCTGTAGTTACTGATGTCAGGGCCACAGAGGCCTGTAGTCACTGATGTCAGGGTCACAGAGGCCTGTAGTTACTGATGTCAGGGTCACAGAGGCCTATAGTTACTGATGTCAGGGTCACAGAGGCCTGTAGTCACTGATGTCAGGGTCACAGAGGCCTGTAGTTACTGATGTCAGGGTCACAGAGGCCTGTAGTCACTGATGTCAGATGTCAGGGTCACAGAGGCCTGTAGTCACTGATGTCAGGGTCACAGAGGCCTGTAGTCACTGATGTCAGGGTCACAGAGGCCTGTAGTCACTGATGTCAGGGCCACAGAGGCCTGTAGTTACTGATGTCAGGGTCACAGAGGCCTGTAGTCACTGATGTCAGGGTCACAGAGGCCTGTAGTCACTGATGTCAGGGTCACAGAGGCCTGTAGTCACTGATGTCAGGGTCACAGAGGCCTGTAGTCACTGATGTCAGGGCCACAGAGGCCTGTAGTTACTGATGTCAGGGTCACAGAGGCCTATAGTTACTGATGTCAGGGCCACAGAGGCCTATAGTCACTGATGTCAGGGCCACAGAGGCCTGTAGTCACTGATGTCAGGGTCACAGAGGCCTGTAGTCACTGATGTCAGGGCCACAGAGGCCTGTAGTCACTGATGTCAGGGTCACAGAGGCCTGTAGTCACTGATGTCAGGGTCACAGAGGCCTGTAGTCACTGATGTCAGGGTCACAGAGGCCTGTAGTCACTGATGTCAGGGTCACAGAGGCCTGTAGTCACTGATGTCAGGGTCACAGAGGCCTGTAGTCACTGATGTCAGGGCCACAGAGGCCTGTAGTCACTGATGTCAGGGTCACAGAGGCCTGTAGTCACTGATGTCAGGGCCACAGAGGCCTGTAGTCACTGATGTCAGGGCCACAGAGGCCTGTAGTCACTGATGTCAGGGTCACAGAGGCCTGTAGTCACTGATGTCAGGGTCACAGAGGCCTGTAGTCACTGTACTGTGACCTGTGGACTGTACATGTAATAATAATACTGAAGAGTGCCTTGTAACTTATTTAAAACAGAAATAATGTTTCATGTTTGTTAATTTGAGTATATATTTTAACTAAAACTGTCGGCTGTGTTTTTTATGTGTTTTTTATATGTGCATTGCTTTGCTGCTTGTTTTTTCGATTATTTTTTTGTAAAGCACCTTGAATTGCCTTTGTGTATGAAAGGTGCTATATATGTAGTCACTGATGTCAGGGCCACAGAGGCCTGTAGTCACTGATGTCAGGGCCACAGAGGCCTGTAGTCACTGATGTCAGGGTCACAGAGGCCTGTAGTCACTGATGTCAGGGTCACAGAGGCCTGTAGTCACTGTACTGTGACCTGTGGACTGTACATGTAATAATAATACTGAAGAGTGCCTTGTAACTTATTTAAAACAGAAATAATGTTTCATGTTTGTTAATTTGAGTATATATTTTAACTAAAACTGTCGGCTGTGTTTTTTATGTGTTTTTTATATGTGCATTGCTTTGCTGCTTGTTTTTTCGATTATTTTTTTGTAAAGCACCTTGAATTGCCTTTGTGTATGAAAGGTGCTATATAAATAAAATTTGACTTGACTTGACTTGACTGATGTCAGGGACACAGGCCTGTAGTCACTGATGTCAGGGACACAGAGGCCTGTAGTCACTGATGTCAGGGTCACAGAGGCCTGTAGTCACTGATGTCAGGGACACAGGCCTGTAGTCACTGATGTCAGGGACACAGAGGCCTGTAGTCACTGATGTCAGGGTCACAGAGGCCTGTAGTCACTGATGTCAGGGCTACAGAGGCCTGTAGTCACTGATGTCAGGGCCACAGAGGCCTGTAGTCACTGATGTCAGGGCCACAGAGGCCTGTAGTCACTGATGTCAGGGTCACAGAGGCCTGTAGTCACTGATGTCAGGGTCACAGAGGCCTGTAGTCACTGATGTCAGGGTCACAGAGGCCTGTAGTTACTGATGTCAGGGTCACAGAGGCCTGTAGTTACTGATGTCAGGGTCACACAGGCCTGTAGTCACTGATGTCAGGGTCACAGAGGCCTGTAGTCACTGATGTCAGGGACACAGGCCTGTAGTCACTGATGTCAGGGTCACAGAGGCCTGTAGTCACTGATGTCAGGGACACAGGCCTGTAGTCACTGATGTCAGGGACACAGAGGCCTGTAGTCACTGATGTCAGGGTCACAGAAGCCTGTAGTCACTGATGTCAGGGCTACAGAGGCCTGTAGTCACTGATGTCAGGGTCACAGAGGCCTGTAGTCACTGATGTCAGGGACACAGGCCTGTAGTCACTGATGTCAGGGTCACAGGCCTGTAGTCACTGATGTCAGGGACACAGAGGCCTGTAGTCACTGATGTCAGGGCCACAGGCCTGTAGTCACTGATGTCAGGGCCACAGAGGCCTGTAGTCACTGATGTCAGGGTCACAGAGGCCTGTAGTTACTGATGTCAGGGTCACAGGCCTGTAGTCACTGATGTCAGGGTCACAGAGGCCTGTAGTTACTGATGTCAGGGTCACAGAGGCCTGTAGTCACTGATGTCAGGGACACAGAGGCCTGTAGTCACTGATGTCAGGGACACAGGCCTGTAGTCACTGATGTCAGGGTCACAGAGGCCTGTAGTTACTGATGCCTGTAGTCACTGATGTCAGGGTCACAGAGGCCTGTAGTTACTGATGTCAGGGTCACAGAGGCCTGTAGTTACTGATGTCAGGGTCACAGAGGCCTGTAGTTACTGATGTCAGGGTCACAGGCCTGTAGTCACTGATGTCAGGGTCACAGAGGCCTGTAGTTACTGATGTCAGGGTCACAGAGGCCTGTAGTTACTGATGTCAGGGTCACAGAGGCCTGTAGTTACTGATGTCAGGGTCACAGAGGCCTGTAGTCACTGATGTCAGGGCCACAGAGGCCTGTAGTCACTGATGTCAGGGCCACAGAGGCCTGTAGTCACTGATGTCAGGGTCACAGAGGCCTGTAGTCACTGATGTCAGGGCCACAGAGGCCTGTAGTCACTGATGTCAGGGTCACAGAGGCCTGTAGTCACTGATGTCAGGGTCACAGAGGCCTGTAGTCACTGATGTCAGGGCCACAGAGGCCTGTAGTCACTGATGTCAGGGTCACAGAGGCCTGTAGTCACTGATGTCAGGGCCACAGAGGCCTGTAGTCACTGATGTCAGGGTCACAGAGGCCTGTAGTCACTGATGTCAGGGCCACAGAGGCCTGTAGTCACTGATGTCAGGGTCACAGAGGCCTGTAGTTACTGATGTCAGGGACACAGAGGCCTGTAGTTACTGATGTCAGGGCTACAGAGGCCTGTAGTCACTGATGTCAGGGCCACAGAGGCCTGTAGTCACTGATGTCAGGGCCACAGAGGCCTGTAGTCACTGATGTCAGGGTCACAGAGGCCTGTAGTCACTGATGTCAGGGTCACAGAGGCCTGTAGTTACTGATGTCAGGGACACAGTAGTCACTGATGTCAGGGCCACAGAGGCCTGTAGTTACTGATGTCAGGGTCACAGAGGCCTGTAGTTACTGATGTCAGGGCCACAGAGGCCTATAGTTACTGATGTCAGGGCCACAGAGGCCTGTAGTTACTGATGTCAGGGTCACAGAGGCCTGTAGTTACTGATGTCAGGGCCACAGAGGCCTATAGTTACTGATGTCAGGGCCACAGGCCTGTAGTTACTGATGTCAGGGTCACAGAGGCCTGTAGTCACTGATGTCAGGGTCACAGGCCTGTAGTCACTGATGTCAGGGTCACAGAGGCCTGTAGTCACAGATGTCAGGGTCACAGAGGCCTGTAGTCACTGATGTCAGGGCCACAGAGGCCTGTAGTCACTGATGTCAGGGCCACAGAGGCCTGTAGTTACTGATGTCAGGGTCACAGAGGCCTGTAGTCACTGATGTCAGGGTCACAGAGGCCTGTAGTCACTGATGTCAGGGTCACAGAGGCCTGTAGTCACTGATGTCAGGGTCACAGAGGCCTGTAGTCACTGATGTCAGGGTCACAGAGGCCTATAGTCACTGATGTCA
Source organism: Poromitra crassiceps (assembly GCF_964638095.1). NCBI lineage: Eukaryota > Metazoa > Chordata > Actinopteri > Beryciformes > Melamphaidae > Poromitra > Poromitra crassiceps. The sequence goes on from NC_139652.1 coordinate 16,587,815, forward strand.
GGGTCACAGAGGCCTGTAGTCACTGATGTCAGGGCCACAGAGGCCTGTAGTCACTGATGTCAGGGACACAGGCCTGTAGTCACTGATGTCAGGGTCACAGAGGCCTGTAGTCACTGATGTCAGGGTCACAGAGGCCTGTAGTCACTGATGTCAGGGCCACAGAGGCCTGTAGTCACTGATGTCAGGGTCACAGAGGCCTGTAGTCACTGATGTCAGGGTCACAGAGGCCTGTAGTCACTGATGTCAGGGTCACAGAGGCCTGTAGTCACTGATGTCAGGGTCACAGAGGCCTGTAGTTACTGATGTCAGGGTCACAGAGGCCTGTAGTCACTGATGTCTGGGACACAGGCCTGTAGTCACTGATGTCAGGGTCACAGGCCTGTAGTCACTGATGTCAGGGTCACAGAGGCCTGTAGTCACTGATGTCAGGGTCACAGAGGCCTGTAGTCACTGATGTCAGGGTCACAGAGGCCTATAGTCACTGATGTCAGGGTCACAGAGGCCTGTAGTCACTGATGTCAGGGCCACAGAGGCCTGTAGTCACTGATGTCAGGGACACAGGCCTGTAGTCACTGATGTCAGGGTCACAGAGGCCTGTAGTCACTGATGTCAGGGTCACAGAGGCCTGTAGTCACTGATGTCAGGGCCACAGAGGCCTGTAGTCAATGATGTCAGGGCCACAGAGGCCTGTAGTCACTGATGTCAGGGTCACAGAGGCCTGTAGTCACTGATGTCAGGGTCACAGAGGCCTGTAGTCACTGATGTCAGGGTCACAGAGGCCTGTAGTCACTGATGTCAGGGTCACAGAGGCCTGTAGTCACTGATGTCAGGGTCACAGAGGCCTGTAGTTACTGATGTCAGGGTCACAGAGGCCTGTAGTCACTGATGTCTGGGACACAGGCCTGTAGTCACTGATGTCAGGGTCACAGGCCTGTAGTCACTGATGTCAGGGACACAGAGGCCTGTAGTCACTGATGTCAGGGTCACAGAGGCCTGTAGTCACTGATGTCAGGGTCACAGAGGCCTGTAGTCACTGATGTCAGGGCCACAGAGGCCTGTAGTCACTGATGTCAGGGACACAGGCCTGTAGTCACTGATGTCAGGGCCACAGAGGCCTGTAGTCACTGATGTCAGGGCCACAGAGGCCTGTAGTCACTGATGTCAGGGACACAGGCCTGTAGTCACTGATGTCAGGGCCACAGAGGCCTGTAGTCACTGATGTCAGGGACACAGGCCTGTAGTCACTGATGTCAGGGCTACAGAGGCCTGTAGTCACTGATGTCAGGGTCACAGAGGCCTGTAGTCACTGATGTCAGGGTCACAGAGGCCTGTAGTCACTGATGTCAGGGTCACAGAGGCCTGTAGTTACTGATGTCAGGGCCACAGAGGCCTGTAGTCACTGATGTCAGGGACACAGAGGCCTGTAGTCACTGATGTCACGGCCACAGAGGCCTGTAGTCACTGATGTCAGGGTCACAGAGGCCTGTAGTCACTGATGTCAGGGCTACAGAGGCCTGTAGTCACTGATGTCAGGGTCACAGAGGCCTGTAGTCACTGATGTCAGGCCTACAGGCCTCTGTGGCCCTGACATCAGTAACTACAGGCCTCTGTGACCCTGACATCAGTGGTATATGGTGTGTGTGTGTGTGTGTGTGTGTGTGTGTGTGTGTGTGTGTGTGTGTGTGTGTGTGTGTGTGTGTGTGTGCGTGCGTGCGTGTGTGTGTACACACAGCATGTAGTATGTAAATATGATGTAGTAGTATTGTTATGTGACATGGTGGTACTGTATGTAAAGACCTTTGAAACTTTGACATGGTAAAGACCTAAAAGACTAGACTAGACATATATTGATATTCAAAAGTGCTATACATACATACGTACATAGCACCTTCAAAAGGAGTATGAACAGCCTGTCCAGGGATAAGAGCCAGTATCTGGGATACTGTATACATGTCAACGTTGTCACTGTCACCAAATAAAGAGTTCTATTCTCTGTCTGCATCTGAAACACGGTCAGAGACAAGGCCGTCGCATGGAAAACAAATCTAATGGACTATTTTAATTAACAAGTGTGCTTGACTCGCACTTGTTGCCGCTCCATCAGCAAGGTAGTGTGTGTGTGTGTGTGTGTGTGTGTACGTGTGTGTACGTGTGTGTGTGTGTGTGTGTGTGTGTACGTGTGTGTGTGTGTGTGTGTGTGTGTGTGATGCTGGTATTGGTTATGTGGTGGGTAGAGTTACAGGAGTAAATGGAAAGGATCGCTTGTCATTAGTTATGTCACACCAAGGCTGGCTGACAGACAGACAAGAAGCATGTGTCTATCTGTTTGTACTGGTGACAAGAAGAGAGAGTTCAAACACAGTAGTGCTAGTGTTCAAACACAGTAGTGCTAGTGTTCAAACACAGTAATGCTAGTGTTCAAACACAGTAGTGCTAGTGGACAAACACAGTAGTGCTAGTGTTCAAACACAGTAGTGCTAGTGTTCAAACACAGTAGTGCTAGTGTTCAAACACAGTAGTGGTAGTGCTAGTGTTCAAACACAGTAGTGCTAGTGTTCAAACACAGTAGTGCTAGTGTTCAAACACAGTAGTGCTAGTGTTCAAACACAGTAGTGCTAGTGTTCAAACACAGTAGTGCTAGTGTTCAAACACAGTAGTGCTAGTGTTCAAACACAGTAGTGCTAGTATTCAAACACAGTAGTGCCAGTGTTCAAACACAGTAGTGCTAGTGGACAAACACAGTAGTGCCAGTGTTCAAACACAGTAGTGCTAGTGGACAAACACAGTAGTGCCAGTGTTCAAACACAGTAGTGCTAGTGTTCAAACACAGTAGTGCCAGTGTTCAAACACAGTAGTGCCAGTGTTCAAACACAGTAGTGCTAGTGGACAAACACAGTAGTGCCAGTGTTCAAACACAGTAGTGCTAGTATTCAAACACAGTAGTGCCAGTGTTCAAACACAGTAGTGCTAGTGGACAAACACAGTAGTGCCAGTGTTCAAACACAGTAGTGCTAGTGGACAAACACAGTAGTGCTAGTGTTCAAACACAGTAGTGCCAGTGTTCAAACACAGTAGTGCCAGTGTTCAAACACAGTAGTGCCAGTGTTGAAACACAGTAGTGCTAGTGTTCAAACACAGTAGTGCTAGTGTTCAAACACAGTAGTGCTAGTGTTCAAACACAGTAGTGCTAGTGTTCAAACACAGTAGTGCTAGTATTCAAACACAGTAGTGCTAGTGTTCAAACACAGTAGTGCTAGTGTTCAAACACAGTAGTGCTAGTGTTCAAACACAGTAGTGCTAGTGTTCAAACACAGTAGTGCTAGTGTTCAAACACAGTAGTGCTAGTGTTCAAACACAGTAGTGCTAGTGTTCAAACACAGTAGTGCCAGTGTTCAAACACAGTAGTGCTAGTGGACAAACACAGTAGTGCCAGTGTTCAAACACAGTAGTGCTAGTGGACAAACACAGTAGTGCCAGTGTTCAAACACAGTAGTGCTAGTGGACAAAGAAAGAAAGATAGAAAAGAAAGGAAAGAAAGAATGAAAGAAAGAAGCGTGCAAACAAACAAACAAATGAACAAACGATGGGGATTCTAATAGGAAATCACTAACTGAGGTAGAAGGTTGAGTCCCTCAGAGTAGCTACAGTAAAAAGCCAGGCGCTGACACTGAGCGAGATGGTCTCCAGAACATGAATGGGCCATTCCTTTCACATTGGGAACCTAGGTTTGGGGGTTGTTACTCAAAAACGTAATATATTACACATTACTTAAAAAGGTAATGCCTTACTTCACTTAATTACTCCGTGGAGAAAGTAATCCATTACTACTCATTACATTACTTTTGCGTTACTCACGCAACATCGCCTGAGACATGAAACTTTACATATGCCCATATCAGCACGAATCTCTATCCCAATAAGGACATATGCCGCATTCATGTGTTCCTCGGATATATCGGATTTACGAGTTGTGAGCACATAAACCTTCAATGTCGTATTTACCAGTGGGAACTTTGGAGATTTCGATGCTACACGAGTTTCCGACGTTGTGACGTTGCATGAGGATTCGGGACTACAACAATGGCGGGAAGTATGGAGTCCGTGGCACCAATTGACTGTAAAAAGTGATATATTTTGTTATTCTGTTCATAGTAGCTATCATTTATTTTTAGTAGTTGCACATCATGGCCTATGTAGCTACCATAATGACCCACTACTTACTTTTAGTAAGAAAACACCAGCCACAAGAAAACAAGTGTCCATGTTTGTTGCTCTTTCCAACCAAGAGCACTTGAACGGGGTCCTGTCGTAATCACCACGTGGCCCCTGGTAAATCAGATATATCCAAGGAGCACATGAATGTGGCAATACCCAATACATAAGATCTTACTCCTCCCCATTCCTCCAGCCCATCAATCTAGTTGTGTCATTGAGTGCATGAAAAAGCAAGTTTGGTGTTTTTTTCCATAATCCCACAGATTAAATCCTGATCCTGCAGATACATTAATTGAAGAATTTATGTAATGTAAGTAATGCCATAAGTGTGAATAGTAACTGTAATGTGATTACTGCCTTTAGGGACTGTAACGCCTTACACTACTCGTTACAGACAAATGTAATGTGATTACAGTAATGCGTTACTTTGTAATGCGTTACCCACAACACTGTTGGGAACTCGGCATATCCCAGTTGAGTGACGTCACACACAAGTTCTGTGCGTTCCATTTAAAAAGTGGGGAAAGCAGCCAGGGTTAGCTCTAAACAGGCTAGCCATTGTAATAGCAATAACAGTTAATAAACAAAGCATTTCACGGTATTCTGCACATACACTGTCTGTAGCAAGTTATCACCATGTCCACAGATATGTTAGACAGTACTGTGTGTACGACTGATTTAATGAGACACAAATAAGTGCTAATAAACAGTATTTACTACTGCTGAAGCGCAGAGCTGCCATCTTGGGATGTGAGGTCAGGGGCTGGTGAAAATCGGAGGGCATGTGACATTTGAAGCGTGAAATCCCCCTCTCGCAGTACAAATGGAATGGCCCATAAGTGGGCTCCTCAGCTCCGCAGACTCAATGTGGGGGCATTTGGCAGCACAACTGCTTGCTGCTGCTTGTGTGTTTTATCATTGCAATCAAAGCCAACGCTTAGCAACTACAAGAGAGGGGCGATGCAAAGAACAACAACAACTTGATTAACCAGCAGAGTGCCTCTTACTGTAACACGTGGGTCTAATTTGGGGCGCACAAAACACTCACAAAGGCACACCTACACACAAAACACTCACAAAGGCACAAACACCTACACACAAAACACTCACAAAGGCCTACACACACCTACACACAAAATCCAGCTCACGCGCAGGGCTGCTCTTTACACATACACTTCTTTACAGATTCAGATCGCACGTAAAATGGCATAGCTGTGGGCGAACACAATTTCTGCTCAATCTCACACACACACACACACATATCCAGAGAAAAACAAACACGCCAACGTATATCTATTTGTGCACACACACACACATTCCTGTTCTCAAATACACCTACCTATGTACTTAGGGTAACCTATGTACAAACATTTACACACACACACACACACACACACACACACACACACACACACACACACGTCTCTACCTGCATAATATTTTTTTTATCCTAGTTTCCTATACAAAACAAACATGTAGTGTCAATGTCATGGAGAGTTACAGTACTTCCGCCTACAGTGTGTGTGTGTGTGAGAGAGAGAGAGAGAGAGAGAGAGAGAGAGAGAGAGAGAGAGAGAGAGAGAGAGAGACAGTGAAAGAGGCAGAGAGAGAGAGGAAGAAAGGAAGAGGTGAGTGAGGAGAAGTCATTAGTCGGGTGGGTCCATGAGGTGGGGAGGGAGGTGAGGAACACGCCACAGGCCACATTCCCGGACCGGCGGGTACGGAGTGATCCGCCGCCATGGTACACCCCTGTTGCCATAGCAGCCTTCCCTAAATGTCAGGGGACTGAGGAGGGGAGGTAAGTCACATAACAGCTCAGCATGGCTTCCCTCCCTAAGGACTGGCTGAGGGTACATCAGTGCATGATTTGTAATTGGGGTAATTTGCTATTAAAAAATATTAAGGACAAACGGATTGGAAGTCCGGTGACTGCAAAAAGTGACAGTTTGAAGCTGCATTTATATAAGCTTATGGGGGGGGTGCTTTTGTTCATTTGGGCACTTATACTGTATGTAGCATGAATACACGTTAACATTTCAGATTCAAGGAACTCCCAATCTTATTACCTTTTAATTCATCTTTGAGCTACCTTAGAAGACCTTTCCTCATTGTTTTTACATAGAATTATCCTAAACAAATAAAACCATGGCTGACATCATTCGTCGCCTCCATCTCACACCAGTGATATATTGTTACTGCTGGTCTTTCTCAAAATTAGGACCATAATGCATATGATGATGATGCAAAGGAGGTACTGATGATTATGAGAAACTTGAGTTGTGTTTTAAGAAAGGAACCTTCTTCATAGGAAATGTTACCTGCCAGGCCTGCTGGGAGCAAAGGCATAACGTTTTGTTTAGAAAGTGATGTAATGATCTGTTTTGTTGCTTCAGGAGTATGTTAGATTGTGAGTTGTACCACTATACTGGTGGTTTATGTTGTATTGTATATTGTATATTTTGTATTTTGTGTGTCTTGTAAGCCCATGTGGGCTGGGCACTGTCAAAAGTGCATGACACAATGAATAAAAAATAAAAAATAAAAATCAATGAAAAACCACATTTTCCATAAAATCTGTGCATTCCATTCTACTCTGTACTTGGGGAAAAATGACTTCCAACACGGAAAACAGTTGTTCAAGTCGGAAATTCCCAGTTGGAAATTTGAGAACGAGTCTTCCCGCCAGAGTTCTCCGAAATAAACACAGCTGACGTCACAGCATCAATCTGTACTAATTAAAACTAGATTTTCTGTAGCTTCTCTATTGCTGTGTGTGCCCCTAGGGCTGTGGAGGGCAGGCT
>NC_139652.1:16599830-16659830 GCF_964638095.1 Poromitra crassiceps
CAAAGGCTTCCATCAATGGGCCATACGCTCAATCACCATTGTGTTAACTCACTCTCAGATAGACAGTGACTTTACAGACATTTATTTAGGTGGAAATCTTCCGTATTATCACTTTAACTGTAGTTCGGTTGAAAGAAAATAGTTTCTACATGAAACTGCTCACAACTTATCTTGAGTAACCGGTCATGATTGGGTGTTGGGGTGAGGTGGGGTTGGGGGGTAGTAAAGGAGAGTGGACTGGAGCCAGGAAGCCTGGGAAGCCCAGGGGAGGGGCCCCGAGCTGGGAGGCTGAAGCGTATCGGTCAGCTCGTTCCCAGACCAACTTCCCAGCAGGAGCCACAGGGGAGGGGGTAACTCACTAGGACTATATTTAAGACTACATTAAAGAGATACACACACACACACACACACACACACACACACACACACACAACATACACATATAGCTGGGTGTGTGCACATTTAGAGATATGCATGCACACACATATAAACTTGAACGGGAACCACTCACTCACTCACTCACTCACTCACTCACTCACTCACTCACGCCATGGAAGATGCAGATCAGTACAGATTTACCAGGAAGCATAGTGACCCAGTTTCCTGTTAGGCCTACTAGCCTGCAACCATCCTGTCTGTAAATACAAACAACAAAACTCACAACTTGTCTCCTCTCAAGTGCATTTAAAAAAACTGGTGAACAGTTTGTCAATATTGGCCCACCCTCAAGCTTTTCACTTTCTACTTCTGCAGGCTCTACTAAAGAAAAGGTTGTGTCTGTGAAGAAAAAGATGTGTTAATTGAACTGTCCAGAAGCTGGGAAATATATTGGGACTTGACATATTATTGTGTAGTTGGTTCTCAAATGGGGGTCCGGGGACCCCCAGGGGTCCGTGGCACTTTGCAAGGGGGTCCGCGAAAAGTTTCCAGAAAAATAGAATTGCAAAAGCTTCATATAGTTCAATGAAAATATTTTATGCTTTATCTAAAATGGTTCATGGATTACATTCTAATCTAACTAACATATCAATTTAAAAGTCAAGCACATTACCGTGGAAACAATTAAGCTTCGCCCAAAATCACAAATCAGAATGAGGGGGTCCCCGGTATATTTTCTATCTTGTAAGGGGTCCTTGACTGAAAAACATTTGAGAACCTCTGAGTTAGGCTACTCCAAATTGATTACGCAAGTCAGATGTTACTTAATTAAAACATTATGAAACCCTATCCCATTTTAGATTTAAAAATACATAGCTATATATTCCCCCCGGATTTATTTAAATTTGCTCAGGCCTTTTGTTACCTCACCCAACCCATCTAAAGCTCCCTAATGAAAAACAGGGTCCGAAAGGTTTACCATTTTATTGCCTGCTAATGTGGGGCTGCAGAAGCTAGCGGGTGGAAATCAGGTTGCTACAGTAAACAGCACGGACAATAAGGTCAGTAGACTGAAGCCTAATTGGGTGTGATCTGTTAGTGATCTGTACCAAGGTTCCGGTCGCTAAAGACACAGAGCTACAGTAAAAGGGGTTAGTGGCAACCACACTGATGAACTCCTGTAAACCTAAATGTTTCCAGCTCGGCAAGAACAGGTGTCAGGATCAGGAGCTAGCAACAGGAGCTAGCAAACACCATAGAGGATGGAATGGCAGGCAGCGTCCTCGCTAGCTAGCACACCACATGCCCAAATTCCTTTCCCGGCATAGTGGAAAATGTGTGCTGCAGATCCAGTAAGACAGTGTCCCAATCTGTTTATGTGGCGAGAAATTATATGAATAGATAGTACATAGGAGGAATTTTAATTTCCTGGCCTTTGAACTCACACCTACTAAATTGATGTGAGAACAGAGGAATTGTAATTGTATACAGAAAATTTAATATAGCTCATTTTTTTAAACTAGAAATTTTGCAAGCTACGCATGCTCGATTTCTAGGGCGGAGACTCTGGAGAGTGCCTGTGACATCACAGTTGAGCAATTGTGCGCCATCGGCCCCTTAATCACAGTTGCTCGAGTGACATAACTGATGACATCACAACTGCCCGAGTTACATCACAGTTGAGCAATTGTGCACCATCGGCCCTTCAATCTCAGTTGCTCGAGTGGCATCACTGATTACATCAAAACTGCTCGAGAGCCATCACAGTTGAGCAACTGTGCGAGCTTCTCCAATTGACATCACAGTTGGGCAAATGTAGGGATGGGCATCGAATTTCGAATTTTCGAATAATCGTTGTTATTATCAAGGTCGACTTTTATTATTGAAATTCGAAATTCGAAAAAAAAAAAAAAAAATTATTATTATTATTTTTTTTTTAGTGAAATGTTGCATTGTCTCCCCTGATTCTAAGTATAGTCAAATCGCTTGGTTTGAGCAAGTAAAACAATTTTTATAAACATTTTAAGCAAGGTTTATGGAAAAATGAATGGCGGATGAAATCCCATGAAGAGGGAGAGGGGGTGACTTTGGCACCCCTTTGGCACTCAGACCTGAGCCTACTAAATATTTAATGAACCACTCATGATTGTCAAAACTGTTTTTTATTTTCGAAAATGTCAATGTCATGTAACATGTTCTTTACTTCAGTGGTGCAATGCTTGTTTGAGCTAAAAATCCACAACAGAAGCTTTTTATATTAATTAATAAAGCCGTAGACTTAGAATCAGGGGAGACAATGCAACATTTCACTCACAAAAAAAAAAAAAAAAAAAAAAAAATTGCATTTTTATTTTTATTTTCGAATTTCGAATTAAATTCGAATTTGGCCAGCGAATTTCGAATAGTGTTTTTGCTAGAAATGCCCATCCCTAGGCAAATGTGCGCCATAGTGCAACTGTGCAAGTGGCTCTCCAAGTGATATCACTCATGACATCACAACCGCCCGAGTGACATCACAGTTGGCAAATTGACAGTTGTGCAACTGTGTCCCCGTGCAACTGTGTGCCATCGGCTCACATCACAGTTGCTCGAGTGACATCACTGATGACATCACAACTGCCTGAGTGACATCACAGTTGAGCAATCACAGTTGCTCGAGTGAGATCAAGAATGAAGGGAAACACTGGATGGATAAATCCAGAAGGGGGCGGTAACGCAACATAAAGGATGCCAACTGGCAACTTGCCATAAAGCACCACAGAAAAACAGTTGCTCTTGCTCGAGTGACATCACTGATGACATCACAATTGCTTAAGTGACATCACTGATGACATCACTTCCATCACAAATTGTGACAGAGATGTGTGTGGCTCACCTGGTAGCACTCATACAACGGGGGCTCGATCCTTTGCGCGTCCGACGCGGGTTCGAATCCGACCCAAGGTCCTTTGCCGCATGTGATCCCCTCTCTCTCCCCACCTTTCCTGTCTGTCTTATCTAAATAAAGGCAAAAAAAATGCAGCCCCCCCCCCCCCCAAATAAATAAATAAACTAGAACGACCGCACATCCTTGAGTCCAAGTCGATGTTTGAGGCAAATTTGATGAAACTCCATCAAGGCATTCCTGAGATATCGCGTTAACAAGCTTGAAAATGGCGTTTGAGAGGTCACAGTGACCTTGACCTTTGACCACCAAAATCTAATCAGATCATCCTTGAGTCTAAGTGGATGTTTAAGGCAAATTTGATGAAATTCCATCAAGGCGTTCCTCAGATATAGCGTTAACGAACATCGGACGGACGTACGGACATACGTACGTACGGATGGACAACCTGGATCCATTATGCCTCCGGCCTGGCTATCGCCGGCAGAGGCATAATAAAATAAATGGTGACACCGCTGGGACAGACACCGCCCACTTAGCCAATTTTAACTGACTGTCAACCTCTATAAAAGTGTATTTCATAATCAAAATCAATCACTTTATTCAGCAAGTACAACAAAAAAAAGACTAGGCATGCCTAGTTAAGCCGGACCTGGATTGCTGCTGCTACAGCCAAGAAACATGTCAGCAGCTTATTGGCTTACTGACTGACTCCCCATTGTTGAAACACGCATGCGTGAGTGTTGAGCAGCAGTGGCAGACTAGGCAAGCCTAGTTAGTTTGGTACGGCAAAGAAATATCAACAAATTACATAATAGCAGCAGCACAGTACATAGCCTACATGGATTAGGATAGGCTACATACAGTAAGTAGCCTACATCAATTTCTCCCCATTTGACTTGACAGAATAACTTCTGGAATAATAATTTAATCTGTGAGGCTTCTGCTCCAGCTTTCCACACAAACACAAGGCTCGTATAAGGACATATGAAACGGCAGCAGCACGGGGCCACTTCATGTTTAGCAGTGTGATGTTCCCTTCAGGGAGCCTCTCAGAGAACATCCAGGAGCCAATAAACGTCTGGAACAGCATGAACCTCTTCTCACCTGCAGAGCACTGTGACCTTACACGACCTGCTGCACTCACACAGCAGAGTTAACTCTCTCCACACCAAACTCCAGACAGTAGACTAGCCTAGGTAAACCCAGCCCCCACGTGACCTGCTCTCTCAGTTCCCAGTCACTAGCGACTGAGAACAGGTCTGAGAGCAGGTCACGTGGAGGCTGGGTTCACCCAGGCTAACAGTAGACCTCCAATTGACTCTGTTATAGAGCATGAGTCCCTAATAAGATCCTGCAATCTCTAACTGTTCTCTCAAGTCTTATACGCTGTTTGGTCAGATCTAGGGGAGGAGTCTAGGAGATGAGCAAGCTGTAGGGAAAACAGTGGTCTGTTATTGATATATTTACCATTACACCGCTGCCAGCTGGGCGTTTTGGAGAAACATGAACTTTCATTGAATACTTGAACACAGAATAAGGAGCCTCTTCCACTCCACCTCTCCCTACCAGACACCAGTTTCTGTGGCTTTTAGGAGGTCAGGGGATCTTTAGGGTGACAGAGCAGGTCAACAGTATATGCCACATGGAAGTGGTACACTTCATCTGAAAGCTGGGAACCTGCAGATCTCATTGGAGTTGCAGTGTCAAGTTTTTCCAAGTCATAATTCTGTAATAAACATTGTGTTTTGATTAGGCGTCTATTCAAATGTGAAAGTTTCGAGTGTATCGGGCTTAGAACATTGTGATGGAACTTGATGATATGATGGTCATCCCCATGATCAATTGTCTCAGAACTTTTTGCACAGCAATGTTTTATTATGTCATGTAAAGCACTTTGAATTGCATCCATGTATGAATTGTGCTATACAAATACATTTGCCTTGCCTTGATACCCTTACACAGGTTTGGTGCAAGATTTAACCATTTAACCAGAACTAATAAAAAAAAATGGGGGGGGGGGTAACCATTTGGGATAATGGTCTCACTACAATGAAATGGGTTTACTATGCGGACTAACATCATCACTATATACAGTCTATGAGCATCACACATGAATACATTGGACTCATTGAACTCACAAAACAGTCTCAGCTTTCCAGTCATATCCAATTTATGCAATTCCAAGACTGTTTAGGGACCCCAGTAAGTAGAAATATGATTTGAAAAATGTAAAAAAAGAAAATTGCAAGGGCACTGAGGAGTAACACTCTCAGTAAACAATAAGTTTGATTTAAGTGTGAATTTTGGCCCTAAAACTGTCTTACACATACCTGTATGTAAGAGAGAAATTATATATAGGTCGCCAAACTTGTCGTTTAAATAAAGTATTCTTCGCACTGTAGTCATCCATCAGACCGAGCAGTATCTGGCATCTCATCATTTATAACGTTTTACAACTGGAGGCAGAGTCCTTTGGGCCTCAGCAGCTGACCTCTGACCTGAGGAGAGTTCAGCTGACCTGAGGAGAGTTCATGGCTGCTTGGGTGTGAAGCGCAGCTTGGTGCCCGGCCTGCCGTCCGTGGGCTCGGGGAGGATGGTCCTGAAGGTCAGGTTGATGCGAGGGCCACGGTCGTGGTACTCTTTAGCCACCTGGTGCTGTTGGACACCAGAGAAAACAGAGAAGACATATTTTACATTTACACTTTATTCAGGTGATGCTCAACAAGTGAGCAGGCAGCGGGCTCAGTGACACGAGGCTGCTGATGGATACACAAACATTACCATGCAGCTCAATGCCATGAAAAATCAATTGGATTATTTAACATGATTTGTTTTCATAATAAGCCATATGGTCATAATATGACAGCGATTATGATATTTCAACCACATTGCCTTACAGCCTTACAGAAAACTGTTTAGCAGAAAATCTATACACAGCAAAGAGGACCAATTTCACATGACAGTCCCGTATTTATATACAGAAAAGTATACTTGACTTTATATATGGAAGAAAATGGCCGATACCCTCACTGCTGTCGGGTACATTCCAATCAGCAGACATGGAAAATAAGAAGAAGCTTTGACACTCACAGACATGCAACTAAGATAAGAAGCTTTGTGACAGACATGCAACTAAGATAAGAAAACAACAAATATGAAATCACAAGGGAAGGAGAACGACCTCTGACCTCTGCACTAGTCTAGTCAACAAGATGATGTGGAAACATGCGGCTACAACAACAAACACTGCTTCCACATGGGCTAAATGTCAAATGTGTCCCTCTTTGCATAAACACTACTCAATATTTTCCCAATGAGCAGAGCACACATGTAGGAACACGGACACGTCACGTGGCAGCGTGGACAGCCCCAGCACGGACACCTCACGTGGCAGCCTGGACAGCCCCAGCACAGACACCTCACATGGCAGCCTGGACAGCCCCAGCACAGACACCTCACATGGCAGCCTGGACAGCCCCAGCACGGACACCTCACATGGCAGCCTGGACAGCCCCAGCACAGACACCTCACATGGCAGCCTGGACAGCCCCAGCACAGACACCTCACGTGGCAGCCTGGACAGCCCCAGCACAGACACCTCACATGGCAGCCTGGACAGCCCCAGCACAGACACCTCACATGGCAGCCTGGACAGCCCCAGCACAGACACCTCACATGGCAGCCTGGACAGCCCCAGCACAGACACCTCACATGGCAGCCTGGACAGCCCCAGCACAGACACCTCACATGGCAGCCTGGACAGCCCCAGCACAGACACCTCACGTGGCAGCCTGGACAGCCCCAGCACAGACACCTCACGTGGCAGCCTGGACAGCCCCAGCACAGACACCTCACGTGGCAGCCTGGACAGCCCCAGCACAGACACCTCACGTGGCAGCCTGGACAGCCCCAGCACAGACACCTCACGTGGCAGCCTGGACAGCCCCAGCACAGACTGGTTTGTTTGAGGCTGAAGGTTTAGCTGAACACACTTGTTCTGGTTTGTTTGAGGCTGGAGGTTTAGCTGAACACACTTGTTCTGGTTTGTTTGAGGCTGAAGGTTTAGCTGAACACACTTGTTCTGGTTTGTTTGAGGCTGGAGGTTTAGCTGAACACACTTGTTCTGGTTTGTTTGAGGCTGAAGGTTTAGCTGAACACACTTGTTCTGGTTTGTTTGAGGCTGGAGGTTTAGCTGAACACACTTGTTCTGGTTTGTTTGAGGCTGAAGGTTTAGCTGAACACACTTGTTCTGGTTTGTTTGAGGCTGAAGGTTTAGCTGAACACACTTGTTCTGGTTTGTTTGAGGCTGAAGGTTTAGCTGAACACACTTGTTCTGGTTTGTTTGAGGCTGAAGGTTTAGCTGAACACACTTGTTCTGGTTTGTTTGAGGCTGAAGGTTTAGCTGAACACACTTGTTCTGGTTTGTTTGAGGCTGAAGGTTTAGCTGAACACATGTTCTTCAGCATCCCTTTGCTCACAGGTACCTACTGAGTGTGGGGGGAGAACATCACTCACTGACTTCCCCTGTCCTGATTTTCACACCTGACGATTCGATGACATTGTGAAAACAAGCTCCTCGAGCTTTATGCCATCAGTTTGCAACGACGACTGAGCTTCTCAGTGGCCAGCAGATCAGACTGTGGTTGTACTGTTCAGATTCCAGGTGTGAATGTGTGTGAGTGAATGTGAGCAGGGCCCAGTTAGAAAAGAGATGGAAATCCCAAATGTGATTATTATAAATTATATATTATATATTATAATATTATTACGCTGGTTAAAAAAAGGTTAGAAAAGGAAGGAAAGGAAAAGAAAACAAGAACAAAGGTCCAAACCTGATGCTTCATTGTCTTGATGCAGTAAAACAAACAGCAAGAAGCACCTCAGCTGCCTAATGGCCCACCATAATCACCACCATATATTAAACATGACCAGTAATGCTAATTAGGTTATTAATTAAGCTAATTGATGCATTAATTAGCACATATTTTAATGTCAACATACTTGTCTTCATATCAGAGATGGGTGGCAAGAAAATCTCTTTCTCCACATTAATATGCAAATTATCCTACTAAAACGGGCTCTTTCTCTTGGCTACGACACCAAGTCACTTGCTAGTAATCATGCTTGACTTGTGAGGAGGAGGAAGGTGTGTGTGTGTGTGTGTGTGTGTGTGTGTGTGTGTGTGTGTGTGATGGGGGGAACGACACAACCCACAACAAAATTTGACATTTGGTGTTCAAGTGCAACTGAGCAGCTCTTTCTCAACCAAGGTTGTAACCATCGACATAACCCTAACTGGTAAGCTACTGGCAGAACCAAGTTAGCCGATTGTAACTGGTAAGCTACACCAAATTACATCCATGTTAGGCACATTGTAACAGGACCGAAATTATAACGGGACCAAGTTAGCCACATTGTAACTGGTCTGATGGAGAAAATTTAAGTTCCATTGGTTTCATTTCATATTCAATAAGCTATAATTGCATACACATCATTATTGGTATGAGTTATTAGTTATAAATGGACTTCACATCATGGACAGGCAACCTTGCTCAGCTCGCTACAGACAGCTTATCTTGAGATGGGTCACAGTGTCCTGCAAAACACACACACACACACACACACACACACACACACACACACACACGTGGTGTGTGCTCCAAGGCAGATTCCCCCTCCCCTCTCTCTCTGCTCACTATAAGAGCTATGTGCAAATGTCATATATCTTTGCTGTTTTCATGTATACACTGAGATGATTGCAGTCTCCCTGTAATGTTTTTACAGGGATATGTAATGTAATGTAATGTTTTTACAGGGATATGTAATGTAATGTAATGTAATGTAATGTTTTTACAGGGATATGTAATGTAATGTAATGTAATGTTTTTACAGGGATATGTAATGTAATGTAATGTAATGTTTTTACAGGGATATGTAATGTATATGGATATGGATATGTAATGTAATGTAATGTAATGTTTTTACAGGGATATGTAATGTAATATAATGTAATGTTTTTACAGGGATATGTAATGTATATGGATATGGATATGTAATGGCTAATATGTCAGACAAACTTTCCTGGACTCTTGGCTTCATTATTCTAAGTTGGTCACCGGTCTCATCATTCTTGGTGTGAGACACTGACACAAATTCCATTCTACAGTTAAACAGAAACAATATTGTTAAAGCATTGTACAAGATGTATTGTTTTGAATGGAAATACAGTATGGCTCTCAATGATGATTTGTTTTTGGAGCTTTTCACACTTCAAGAGAAGTGACCACATCATCCATTTTCTATTCTGGCACCACGATTTCTAATATTGTGCTTTTCCAGCTGTCAATATAATAATATAATATTGTGTTTTTCCAGCTGTCAAGTGTTTTGCGATGAGAAAAGCGAGGCAACAAGAGTCATGGAGAGAAAACCTCTCTCTCTGGCAGGAAGAATCAGCTCTACACTGGTTAGTGGCACAAAAGGTTTTATGAAGACATCTCACTGATGTATTCCTAACCTAACCTAACCTAACCTAACCTAACCTAACCTAACCTGGACTCATTCTCTTGGCTAATCCTGCTTTACTTGTGTTGAACTTCAGAAGTAAGGTTTCAGTGTTTTGATTGGTGGAGCCTAAGACTGTACCTGCCAATCATCCTGCGTGGCTCCGTCCATCAGCAGTAGAGTTCCATGACTGAGAGGAACCCGGATCCTCTCCACATAGGTGTAGTCGCCATTCTCCTCCTGACATGCACACGCACACAGGTATACATGATCAACACACACACACACACACACACACACACACACACACACACACACACACACACACACACACACACACACACACACACAGGTATACATGATCAAACACACAAGAAGAACACACACAGTGAGGAATAAAACAAACACACAAACTAAGCTCAAGGTACATGCTGCCCACACTACTAACTGCCAACAACTCAGCTACATCACGAGTAATGAACCTACCACCTAAGAAGTGTATACTCAACCCTTGAAATAACAGATGAGTATCAGCTGTACCCTTCTAAACACTCCTGTGAGTTTAAACACAATGAATTTAAAATTCAGACCCCGCCCCCCCTCCCAGAATATGAAATATCCCCAAATATAATTTACAAACCTTACGAATCGTTAAGAAACCATTCTCCAATTCGGATACATATTATCTCCCAAGAAGCATTTTGTGAATGTGAAATCTCGTGTTTGGTAGTGGTTTGCTATGCTGTTAAACTACCGCCCTCCACTGTGCATTGGACTGTGTGAATCACCGACGAAACATTTCAACATACTTAGAATGTGTGCTTCTTATTTAAGTACTGTATGTGTATGCCAAATTAGAGACAGGCTTACAAGTATTCATAAAACGTCTGTATGTTTCTATAAAAAGTCCCAACTTGTATGTTTAAAGTTGAACCGTAAGTAGTTGACTTCAAATGGAGGACCGGCCCCGGCTGGCGGGCAGCGCGCTCTGTAACTAGGTCAAGTCACAGAAGAGACATGATGAGTCACATGGTGTAAGATGGGTCAAATTAATATTTTCGATGTATCTTGCTTGTAATCTATTGTCATGTCATGGTGTCTTTCGGTCATTTATTAACAAAAAGTTTCTAGCGATTTTTTTGGTACCTCTATTTTACATTGAAGTCGACAGCAAGTGCCTTGTGTTTTCCCTCTAAAAGGGGGCGGGACCATATTGGCGTTGTGATGTAATGATGCTCACTGGTGGAGGCTGCTTGCGGAGGCTGAACGCCCTGGTGTCGCCCAGACTGAGGGAGGCGATAGTGGGCATAGCACCCAGAGAGGCCTCGTCGTCACTGTGCCAGCCGATGCTGTCACGGCCGTCCCGGTAGTGGTTGCACAGCAGGGAGTTGAAGCTGTGTCCGCTCGCCTGCTCCACCATCTCACCAAGGGTCAACAGCAATGGATGCCACTATTTTGGAGAAAAGAGACCAAAAAATGAAGAAGAAGAAAGGGGGTGGGGAAGAAAATTCTGATTCCAAAAGAGACAATACAAGCAAGATGAGGTAGCACTAAACATGTTGTCCCCAATGAATAGTGCAGTACCAATCTGGGTCACCTGTTTTGACCTGTAATTATGGGCTAATCAGTGTCATTTAAAAAAGTCTCTGGCATACTGTTCCTGATGTGGTATATCACTTTCCCAACCGATATCACATTTGCTGATATTTTCCAACTCTTTTGGCTGATTGCCATACAGTATATGTGTGCAGTCTCCCCCCTCTCCACCTAACTTCAGAGAACATCAAGTCTCTCCTGTAGTGGAGTTAACACATACTACTCTTATTGTGATGGCCCGCTAGCAGATGCACATATAAATACAATGTTTTTCAAAATGTACACATAATAAAATAATGAAAATTAAATGCTTATATATAATTAAAGTGTAATTAAAGCGACATTTTCGGCCTGTCGTATCAGCAGAGGTGTTCGTTTCGGGCCGATGCTGATATTTCATTTTAAAGCCTTTATCGGCCGATAAAGACGTGCCGATGTCATCGTGCATCGCTAACAGCAAGCGAGGAAGAGACAGCAAAATGGTGAAAGAGAAAGACAAAAATGAAGACAAAGAAAAAGCAAGAGAGCAAGAAGGAAGATACTGAGTGAGTGAGGTGTTTGTTACTGCCTTTGGGTCTTGGTGGTATCATGTGTTTCTGACCTGTGTGTTGGCATCCATGGTGGAGCGAGCGTACGTATACGGCAACTCTCCATACCAGCAGGTCAGTCTGGGCTCGTCGTACGCCTCGCCTGGACCAACATACGTAGACAGAAAACACACACACACATTCATATAAAAAGGCACTGCATGTAGCCTTCATACACACCCAAATATCAATGTCACACATACAGTATATACTAACTGTAAACTAATGACACCATGGTGGAGGAGATGACTGGTAGTGGTGCTGGTGTTTCTCCAAATTAAAACCAATCATAAAAATAAAGCCTTTGCTTGCTGTCACACAGTAAGTAGGCAGTAGGACATTCACGATTGCTGCATCCCAAAAAGTAATCGACTAGTCAGATATATCATATTTTGTTCACCTAATAAAAAATGATCATTCTCGTCAAAAGGGTCTCACACCAGGCAGTAAAGGGTTTTAGGTGGGACCAACCTGGGGGTATGTAAAATAGCAGAGTCCTCGATTGGCTCTGAGAGGCTGTTTACAAATGAGCCGCGATCTGATTGGACTAAACCCGAACAAGCATGTCCGAGCTGGAGATACTGTTTGACTGTAGTAACAACACAGACCCTAGTCTTTCCATCTCTAAATACCTTCTGTTTATTTAATATGACACATAATAGAAAATGATGGCAAACATTGAAAACCACTGATGAACGATTAGTCGACTACGATGCAGTTTGGACTAGAGGTTTTGGTAGTCGACTCGCCTGTGACAACAACCCTATCACACCTGTGACACCGCTATCACACCTGTGACACCGCTATCACACCTGTGACACCCCTATCACACCTGTGACACCGCTATCACAACTGTGACACCGCTATCACACCTGTGACACCCCTATCACACCTGTGACACCGCTATCACACCTGTGACACCGCTATCACACCTGTGACACCGCTATCACACCTGTGACACCGCTATCACACCTGTGACACCGCTATCACACCTGTGACACCCCTATCACACCTGTGACACCCCTATCACACCTGTGACACCGCTATCACACCTGTGACACCGCTATCACACCTGTGACACCGCTATCACACCTGTGACACCCCTATCACACCTGTGACACCCCTATCACACCTGTGACACCGCTATCACACCTGTGACACCGCTATCACACCTGTGACACCGCTATCACACCTGTGACACCCCTATCACACCTGTGACACCCCTATCACACCTGTGACACCGCTATCACACCTGTGACACCCCTATCACACCTGTGACACCGCTATCACACCTGTGACACCGCTATCACACCTGTGACACCGCTATCACACCTGTGACACCCCTATCACACCTGTGACACCGCTATCACACCTGTGACACCCCTATCACACCTGTGACACCCCTATCACACCTGTGACACCCCTATCACACCTGTGACACCCCTATCACACCTGTGACACCCCTATCACACCAGTGACACCGCTATCACACCTGTGACACCCCTATCACACCTGTGACACCGCTATCACACCTGTGACACCGCTATCACACCTGTGACACCGCTATCACACCTGTGACACCCCTATCACACCTGTGACACCCCTATCACACCTGTGACACCCCTATCACACCTGTGACACCCCTATCACACCAGTGACACCGCTATCACACCTGTGACACCCCTATCACACCTGTGACACCGCTATCACACCTGTGACACCGCTATCACACCTGTGACACCGCTATCACACCTGTGACACCCCTATCACACCTGTGACACCGCTATCACACCTGTGACACCCCTATCACACCTGTGACACCCCTATCACACCTGTGACACCCCTATCACACCTGTGACACCCCTATCACACCTGTGACACCCCTATCACACCTGTGACACCGCTATCACACCTGTGACACCCCTATCACACCTGTGACACCGCTATCACACCTGTGACACCCCTATCACACCTGTGACACCCCTATCACACCTGTGACACCCCTATCACACCCGTGACACCGCTATCACACCTGTGACACCCCTATCACACCTGTGACACCCCTATCACACCTGTGACACCCCTATCACACCTGTGACACCGCTATCACACCTGTGACACCGCTATCACACCTGTGACACCCCTATCACACCTGTGACACCGCTATCACACCTGTGACACCCCTATCACACCTGTGACACCGCTATCACACCTGTGACACCGCTATCACACCTGTGACACCCCTATCACACCTGTGACACCGCTATCACACCTGTGACACCCCTATCACACCTGTGACACCGCTATCACACCTGTGACACCCCTATCACACCTGTGACACCGCTATCACACCTGTGACACCCCTATCACACAGAAGATGTTAGTTGCTTTGTTTGCAGTGGAGGAACAGCACCATAAAGCATTCCATCAGATTTCACCATGACCCGGCTGCTGGCATACGCACGGCATACAACGTAAAATGCAGTGTAGAGATCGCTACACTGAAGTCTTCTCAGCGATAGTCTTATTTGTTTACAGTAATTATACTAATGTATTAAAAGGCAATCATTTATTCATTCCTAAATGCTACACACAGCCCATCTTTATAGTGGAACTGAACCCGTTCATCACGTGCGTCGCAGTCCGTTTCACACTGAAAACATCATTTGTCTGAGATGACAAGTTGAGAGGCGGGTCATAGTATCATGTCGATGATTTGATTTGACAATTCTGTCGACTGGCTTTGGCATTGGTCAATCATGGCGTGTTCCACCCCCAAATCGAGTGGGATTCAGCGTGTTGTCGTGCTACGCGAGTGAGAGCCGCAGAGTACCAGGCAGCCAGCTGCTTCGTGCGGAGCGAGCGGACAATCCGATGCATGGGTGCTGCCCGCCCGCCTGGAATCTCCGAGGGCAGACCCCTGACAACCACGCTCTCAAGCGCACGCCTTTTACGCTATTTCTGTAAATACGATATCCCTGGAATGCGCGTTTTAACAAGCCAGTTACATTTCTTTGCATTCTTATAGATTATAGTTCATGTTTCTAACAATTGGCCAAGTTAGTAGTTAGTTTATGGGATAGGAATTCTGCCAGATGACAGGCACTAGGCGCCATTTTCTACTTCATTTGGAAGAGAAAATTATCCTGAAATGAAGATTTGATTGACAGCTGCATGTCGTGATATGATTGGTTGAAATGGGGTAGAAATTTGATAGTACTAGGTGATGTCAGCAAACTGTACATTACTGTTATCAATGAAATCTTGAAAAATGAACTTTTGAAAGTGTGAAAAACTAAAGATGCATACATTATTAAATAAGTGCACTGAATACCCAGGTATTTGAACTAAAAGAAAAGAAAAGTAATTTTTGGGTTCAGCTCGACTTTAAACCCACAGCAATGAATGTTGATTGCATCACATCCTGGTGCTCTCAACCCACTAGACGCACACAACCCAACGCACACATCAATCCACTACTAGACGCACACAACCCAACGCACACATCAACCCACTAGACGCACACAACCCAACGCACACATCAATCCACTAGACGCACACAACCCAACGCACACATCAATCCACTAGACGCACACAACCCAACGCACACATCAATCCACTAGACGCACACAACCCAACGCACACATCAACCCACTAGATGCACACAACCCAACGCACACATCAATCCACTAGACGCACACAACCCAACGCACACATCAATCCACTAGACGCACACAACCCAACGCACACATCAATCCACTAGACGCACACAACCCAACGCACACATCAATCCACTAGACGCACACAACCCAACGCACACATCAATCCACTAGACGCACACAACCCAACGCACACATCAACCCACTAGATGCACACAACCCAACGCACACATCAATCCACTAGACGCACACAACCCAACGCACACATCAACCCACTAGACGCACACATCAACCCACTAGACGCACACAACCCAACGCACACATCAACCCACTAGACGCACACAACCCAACGCACACATCAACCCACTAGACGCACACATCAACCCACTAGACGCACACAACCCAACGCACACATCAACCCACTAGACGCACACAACCCAACGCACACATCAATCCACTAGACGCACACAACCCAACGCACACATCAACCCACTAGACGCACACAACCCAACGCACACATCAATCCACTAGACGCACACAACCCAACGCACACATCAACCCACTAGACGCACACAACCCAACGCACACATCAATCCACTAGACGCACACAACCCAACGCACACATCAACCCACTAGACGCACACAACCCAACGCACGTCGCACACATCAACCCACTAGACGCACACAACCCAACGCACACATCAACCCACTAGACGCACACAACCCAACGCACACATCAACCCACTAGACGCACACAACCCAACGCACACATCAATCCACTAGACGCACACAACCCAACGCACACATCAATCCACTAGACGCACACAACCCAACGCACACATCAACCCACTAGACGCACACAACCCAACGCACACATCAACCCACTAGACGCACACAACCCAACGCACACATCAACCCACTAGACGCACACAACCCAACGCACACATCAACCCACTAGACGCACACAACCCAACGCACACATCAACCCACTAGACGCACACAACCCAACGCACACATCAACCCACTAGACGCACACAACCCAACGCACACATCAATCCACTAGACGCACACAACCCAACGCACACATCAACCCACTAGACGCACACAACCCAACGCACACATCAATCCACTAGACGCACACAACCCAACGCACACATCAACCCACTAGACGCACACAACCCAACGCACACATCAATCCACTAGACGCACACAACCCAACGCACACATCAACCCACTAGACGCACACAACCCAACGCACACATCAATCCACTAGACGCACACAACCCAACGCACACATCAACCCACTAGACGCACACAACCCAACACACATCAATCCACTAGACGCACACAACCCAACGCACACATCAACCCACTAGACGCACACAACCCAACGCACACATCAATCCACTAGACGCACACAACCCAACGCACACATCAACCCACTAGACGCACACAACCCAACGCACACATCAACCCACTAGACGCACACAACCCAACGCACACATCAACCCACTAGACGCACACAACCCAACGCACACATCAACCCACTAGACGCACACAACCCAACGCACACATCAATCCACTAGACGCACACAACCCAACGCACACATCAACCCACTAGACGCACACAACCCAACGCACACATCAACCCACTAGACGCACACAACCTAACGCACACATCAATCCACTAGACGCACACAACCCAACCCACACATCAACCCACTAGACGCACACAACCCAACGCACACATCAATCCACTAGACGCACACAACCCAACGCACACATCAACCCACTAGACGCACACAACCCAACGCACACATCAATCCACTAGACGCACACAACCCAACGCACACATCAACCCACTAGACGCACACAACCCAACGCACACATCAATCCACTAGACGCACACAACCCAACGCACACATCAACCCACTAGACGCACACAACCCAACGCACACATCAATCCACTAGACGCACACAACCCAACGCACACATCAATCCACTAGACGCACACAACCCAACGCACACATCAACCCACTAGACGCACACAACCCAACGCACACATCAATCCACTAGACGCACACAACCCAACGCACACATCAACCCACTAGACGCACACAACCCAACGCACACATCAATCCACTAGACGCACACAACCCAACGCACACATCAACCCACTAGACGCACACAACCCAACGCACACATCAACCCACTAGACGCACACAACCCAACGCACACATCAATCCACTAGACGCACACAACCCAACGCACACATCAACCCACTAGACGCACACACTACCCAACGCACACGTCAACCCACTAGACGGACACAACCCAACTAGGGATGTCAACGGTTAACCGTTAATCGATTAACCGTCGCTAACGTCGTTGTTCGGTTATTGCTGTCGGTCTATCAGTTAATATTAAAAAAAAAAAAAAAAAAAAAAAAAAAAAAAAAAAAATTTTTGGTCTATTTACTCAATGAGCTCATGCCCAAACAAGGCGTGTCTATTTAGATGCTGAAATGTTAATGCTTTTTGTGTTAGAAATTCTAACACAAAAAGAATTTGTGTTGAAATGTTGATGCTTTTTGTTAATGCTTGTTAATGCTTTTTGTGTTAGAAATTCTAACACAAAAAGCATTAACATTTCAGCATCTAAATAGACACGCCTTGTTTGGGCATGAGTTCATTGAGTAAATAGACAAAAAAAAAAAAAAAAAAAAACATTTTTTTTTTTTATATTAAAAAATTATGAATTAACCGATAGGTTAATCGATTATTAGCGTCGGTTAATCGAAAGTGAAATTAACCGAAAATTGACATCCCTAAACCCAACGCACACATCAACAGGCTCTCTATCTCCGTATTGCCACAGTTATTGGGTCATGGCAATTTGAACCCAACAAAGAAAATTGATCCAGTCTGCATTCACAGTCCGGCTAGACGTCCCACATTTCTGTTCCCCATGTATTCCTGGCCAGTGTCAACACAATGATCACCTGATTGGTCGCTTGCACACAATGATCATCTGATTGGTCGCTTGCACACAATGATCATCCGATTGGTCGCCTGCACACAATGATCACCTGATTGGTCGCTTGCACACAATGATCTGATTGGTCGCTTGCAGAGAGAAAAGTAAACATCCAAACCCCATCTCTGCCTTTCTTTTTCCGTCTCTTTCTCTGGGGACAACAAGGCCTCTTCCAAGAAGCAAAGCTTTAGCGTGACGGTGTTTTGGCCAAAAGCCATTGGGACTATGACACAGCCAAACCAAAACACAGACACTGCTCCGATGGCCATTACTTGTTATGGCCCTGGGCAATTTGTTACTTCATTTATCAACTAAAAAAGCCTTACTCGTCCATAAAAAGCTGCTATCAGACTTAGGGATGGGCATCGAATTTTGAATTTTCGAATAATCGTTGTTATTATCAAGGTCGACTTTTATTATTGAAGGTCGAAATTCAAAAAAACAAAAAAAAAAAAAAAAAAAAAACAATTTGTGAGTTAAATGTTGCATTGCCTCCCCTGATTCTATGTATAGTCGAATCGCTTGGTTTGAGCAAGTAAAACCATTTTTATAAGCATTTTAAGCAAGGTTTATGGAAAAATGAATGGCGGATGAAATCCCATAAGAGGGAGAGGGGGTGGACTTTGGCACCCCTTTGGCACTCAGACCTGAGCCTACTAAATATTTAATGAACCACTCATGATTGTCAAAACAGTTTTTTATTTTCAAAAATGTCAATGTCATGTAACATGTTCTTTACTTCAGTGGTGCAATGCTTGTTTGAGCTAAAAATCCACAGCAGAAGCGTTTTCTATTAATTAATAAAGCCTTAGACTTAGAATCAGGGGAGACAATGCAACATTTCACTCACCAAAAAAAAAAAAAAAAACATTTTTTTTTTTTTTTCGAATTTCGATTAAAAGTCGACTTTGGCCAGCGAATTTCGAATAGTGTTTTTGCTAGAAATGCCCATCCCTAGACTAGGGGAAAAGATCAACAGAACCGGCCACAGAGTCTGATTTAGAGCCGCAGTGCTCTGGTCGGAAAAAGTGAGTCATTGCGTTGAAAGAAGGCAGGGTGGATGACCGACAAGAAAGAAGGAAAGGTGATTGGTGGTGGTTTCAGGAGGAAGAGGAGTAAACACCCGTTCCACTCCTATTCCTCAACTCCAATGTCCTTTGTTGACAAAGTGTGAGGAGCATTACCCGACCTCCCTCTTTGCTCCATGTTTAGAAATGATTTGAGTCACGTGTCTTCATCGTGCTGCTTGTCTGCCGCTGAGTTATCTCAGAATAACACACGGATGGACGAGAGCCAGCTGAGAGAGAGGCTGACTTCTGATGCAACGCCTGGCCGTGTCCCAAAACACTGGTTGGATATAGCCTGTCTGGTTACTATATGTAATGAACTGTTATTTTTTTCCCAATTTCCCGCCCATAAATCAGCTCTTTACTCACATGTGAGGAGGAGACAGGCGATACTTTCACCTCGGTGTGTGAGTGTGTGTTTCCATTTTGTTTGTTATTATTCTATCCATGGCCGTAACTAGCTATGAGGACGGGGAGGTCCGGACCTCCCCTAATATTTCAGCCTGCAAAAAAAAAAAAAAAAAATTTTTTTTTTTTTTGCAGGCCAGGCCAGGCCAGGCCACTCACTGAACAGCAGGCCAGGCGCCGCCTACTGGTTTACTAGTGGTTTTATTACTTTATTCAGGTTTAAAGTGGGTGCATCTCATTGTAATCATGCATGATGCCAATTGCCAAGCTCCCGAAGTCAGGTATGCAGGTGGCTATATGCATGGTTTCAGTTTCATGACCCAATAAGTAACAAAAAGAGGTGGTGTAAAGTTAAAAACAACATAATATATTTTATTTTATTTTTCAATCGTTCCTATCAGGAATAAATAAATGTCCCTCTGTATGTTTTTTTTTATTATCGATGATGACTTTGTGTGTTGTGTACGGCTTGGGTTGTGTACCTGTGTTTGTAGGTGTCATTTTGATATGAATTTGGCTAAAACAGTTTGTGTTTGTTAGTTACAATTATGTTGACAGGAGAGCTGAGCAGGTGGTGACATGAAAGAGAATATACTGAATAATGACATCACAACAGTATAATCATAATGTTGATTTAAAATGATATATTACTCTAAATATGGCTAAAAAAGGGGGGGGAAAAAACTCAAATTTTTTTTTCCCCCCCTTGCTGGGCCTCCCCTTGCTGGACCTCCCCTATTTCGGAACCCTGGTTACGGCCCTGATTCTATCATTATCCTCCTTATTGAGTTCTGGTTTCCCTTTAGTTTCTATTAGCCAATTCAGTTGTGTTTTTGTTTTTCACCTTCATTTGTGTTATGTCTTTCATTCACATTATGTGGATTTTTTTAAATCAAACTTGAGAAAAAAGAAAAGTAGCTTAACACTACACCATAACCAAAATGAGAACGGACATGACCCCAAAAACAAGATGAGCCCCGAACCAACTCCCCCCCCCCAACCCCCACCTCCCCCAACCCTGTCTGTAGTTTTTAAGCCCCTGGCACCCACCCTGTCTGTAGTTTTTAAGCCCCTGGCACCCACCCTGTCTGTAGTTGGTCTTCTGGGACCAGGGAAGCTCTACTAGCAGCTTACTGAACATGTAGTCAGCATCCTCTGGGGGAAGAAACCCAGGAAGCAGCCGTAGTCTGGACGGGTGGAAGAAAAACACACACACACACACACACACACAGTCTATTATTTACAGGATAATTCCTGGGTCTCAAGAATCAGGGCACTTTGCCTCTTCCTGTTGGACTTGGTTGCTTGAAGTTTTGCCTACCTAAGGATTTGAGTCATTGTTCCTATTCCTACAGATATTAACATCATAACACACACACACACACACAAGCACACGCACAGACACGCACAGACACGTACACACACACACACACACACACACACACACACACACACACACACACACACACACACACACACACACACACACACACACACACACACACACACACACACACACACACACACACACACACACACACACACACACACACACACACACACACACACACACACACACACACACACACACACACACACACACACACACACACACACACACACTGTAGTTACTACAGCGATGACTGCCATCTAGTGGAGCGGGCCCTCTAGCACAGTCACTTGTCATCAGCTCTGGTTTGTTTCTGTCCAGTCACAGTTTAAACTCTCCCTCTCCTTTTGGTTTCATTTACTTTCATCTTTGCTTCCATCTCTGTGAACACCCCCCCCCCCCCCCCCCTCAGGCCATACTTACCTGGAGACTCCTGATGGACCATGGCTGATCTCATATTCACCTGCTTGCCTGCCCAGAGCAAAATGATGCTTGTTAGTTAACCTGTAAACAGTACACAGCCAGCTGACATCAAAACTTCTAATGATTCAAGTAAAGATAAATACAAATAGTAGGTAGACTTCATATGCAATTGAACCCTAAATAAATAAATCTGGTATTACAAGGTATATGTTGTGTTTTGAGGTACTCTGTCAGGTGATAGTCAGCCAGGCAATATCTCAATATCATTCAAGGAATGGTAAAATCC
The DNA here is from genome assembly GCF_964638095.1 of Poromitra crassiceps. Taxonomy (NCBI): domain Eukaryota; kingdom Metazoa; phylum Chordata; class Actinopteri; order Beryciformes; family Melamphaidae; genus Poromitra; species Poromitra crassiceps. The sequence goes on from NC_139652.1 coordinate 16,622,052, forward strand.
CAAGATTAAATCGGCCAGCATCCCACTGAAACCAATGACAAGGCTTGTTTGCAAAATCCTCTTTTCCTGGCTTTCATTGCAAGGTTGTTGTAGGGGACACAGCAGCAGGGGGGTTTATACAGCAGCGCTACATCGGTGCTATTTTTGGACAACCTGTAAATGTTTACAGTGAACTAGGCCTAAATCCATTTGAAAAAGACAAGTCATCATTTTCATAATCTTTACCAAATAAAAGTCTGATTTTGGTTTAGGATTAGGAAACATCAGTCTGCCAATATAAATCATTGCGAGTTGATTTGCAGTTGTGTAGACTATTATTTCATCATCACATTCATCAGCATTAGAATGTAAAACAGAAGTGCCCGTGATTAAAAAGAGCAAAGACTCCACTATACACTATATATTGTTGAGGGAGAGGTAAAATGTTCTCAAATCTAGTCTCTGTAGAAATTGCGATACTGACAGGAACAAAATCTTGTCACTTACTCTATCACCTTCTCAGGTGGGACATCTCTTACTGGCTGTGGTGAAGAAATGAGAGGAGGCAGGAAGAATTAGCACTTCCTTAAAAAGCAAACTGTCATACTGTAAAATACCTTAAAAAGCAAACTGTCATACTGTAAAATACCTTAAAAAGCAAACTGTCATACTGTAAAATACCTTAAAAAACAAACTGTCATACTGTAAAAGACCTTAAAAAACAAACTGTCATACTGTAAAAGACCTTAAAAAACAAACTGTCATACTGTAAAAGACCTTAAAAAACAAACTGTCATACTGTAAAAGACCTTAAAAAACAAACTGTCATACTGTAAAAGACCTTAAAAAACAAACTGTCATACTGTAAAAGACCTTAAAAAACAAACTGTCATACTGTAAAAGACTAATTTCCCAAGAACACTACAGTGAGAGAGTCTTTTTTTCATGTTTACTCTCTACCTTGGTGGGCTGTTGAAACTCAAATGCTCGCTGTGGCCCAAATCCCCAAGACCCAGGGGCTGAGTTGGCACTTTTGGACTGTGGGTGGTTTGGTATAGCTCCTGGGGAAACACGAGGTGGTGCGCGCGCACACGCACGCACGCACGCGCACACACACACACACACACACACACACACACACACACACACACACACACACACACACACACTTTTCAGCAGATCAGACAGGTTAGTGGGACTCTACTAGACAATGGAGGGTTGATGGTTCAATCTCTTCGCCTGATAACTGTGGAGTGGGCGTGGCTTCGAAGGTCTGGAGCCAGGCTATTAATCTCTAGTACTGAGTATTGAATGAGAAGGTGATATTATTAGAAGCATTGCTTATCACTAGAATCATACGGTCTTCTATGTTATCCTGGTTCTCTGCAACGAATGTATAAAAGACGGAAGTGTCATTACATCATACCGATGTTCTAATCTTCTTGGGGCCAGACCTTGGTGCCAGTTGAAGCCTATGGGATGTATATGGAGAAGCACACTAAAACTCAACATATCTGTGCTGTATTGAGGACAGGAGAAGCGTCCTAGTGCCGACAGGAACCTTGGGAGTTTGAGTATTTCATGACATGTTTTGCTTCCCAGGTGGGCTGGATTTGCATTGATCACTGACTGAGCCGCTCGCCGCGTGCAAGCGGTGCACCATAGTGAGATAGTGAGATCAAACACACCCTGCTGTAAATTCAGCACAGGTTGTGGAAAGACTGCTTTTAAACGGTTGTTTCATGCAGCAGTATCATTTCAACAGCACCGGCTAAATTACTGGCTTCCGTAGGAGGACTATCATATCTTCGGATCTGCAATCGGACGGGAGGAGCCGAGTAGGAGAGCGTTTTGAACAGCCTTTCCCCCTTATTGCCTATGGGAAGGCTGTGTGACCCTGACTGCTGTACGAGTATATTATTATAATATACGGAGTACAGTAGCAGGGTCACGTTATGGGGCTAGGTTTTAGTGTGCTTCTCCATGCATCTCCAGTAGGCTTCAATAGAACTGGCACCAAAGTCTGGCCCCACGCAGAGCATAAGAAGATCGGTATGATGTATGACTCTTCATTCTTTTATGGGTCCCCCTTGGTTCTCTGTAGATATCAAGAAGGGGAAAGGGAACCAGGGATTTTAAAACAGTAGCAAAAAGCAAAGAACAGTAATGTGATGTCTAATCGGAAATGATTAGGGATGTGTGTCCAAGATATTAAATGCTGAAGAAGGAAAAAACAAAGCACCACCACCACCACCACCACCACCACCACCACCAACAACAACAACAACAACAACAACAACAACAGGACCATTAATAAACAAAATAACCTGTTCTAATTATAGGATGGGCAGAGCAGGTTATATACGAGTACATCCTACCTGTTGGTCTTGGTTGTTTTGGCAGCTGTTTGGCCCAGGAGCCCTGGACTCTCGCACGCTGACGCTTATCTGCCATCACATCTAGTTAGAAAGAAAGCCAGATCACCAAGAGCTTCCAGAGGGAAGATGCGACTCTTTCCTCTGCGCTGGATAACGTTACAGCAGACATAAACAAACTACAAAAGTCACCAGCCACTTTAATATTGTATTTTTATTTGCAAGTATGACAGTTCACAAATGTGCCAGTCAGTCACAGCTATAGCATTAACAAATGGCTAGTTCATTTCCGACCCTGATCTTGCCATTTCTACCCTTGCTGGGACCAGTGGCTACACCTCGACATAACGCTCCAGCATCTAGGTTAACTTAACAGGATAAATAAAGCAAAGCTGTGACTAGCCTAGCCTCAACGCGAGACTCAACCTGAAGAATGAAGGCTAGTCTCGCGTTGAGGCTATGACTAACCAATGCCATTATGCCAACTTACTTCAATTAATAATTCGTACATTAGGTACGTTAACGTTTCATTATGTAGCAGTTAGTTGACTAATGTTGAACACTATCTCCAAATGGTATTACTTACCTAGCAAGACCTGGTCGATAAAACACTCCAGTAGAAATTAAACCACTTGTTTGAACGAATGTGGTTTGACCATGGACACATTTGACAGCTGCGTGGAGCGTTACAAAAAAATAAACCCTACCCGGAACCAAGATAATAATAATAATGGTTCCTACTCTCTCCCATTCCCAACAAGGACGGGTTCTCTCCGCGCGTGGTTGCGGCTAGGCTATGCCATTTGGCTCTGCAGTAACAAGTGCTCATATACAGTCAATGGTGCCACTTGGTGAAAGTTGGACATTTTTAACCAGCAAACAAGCAAAATGTTCAAGCAAACATTCGGTGCCTGTGGGGTGCATTCACTGCACTGTCACGTGTGTTGCGCGCATTGACAGTACATAATTGCGCGGTACATGAAGTTTGCGCATGCGTTGTACCATTTCTTCCGTAGCAGTTTGTAGGCTAGGAACGTTGCAGCAACGGGCAGCGGGAGTTTCATTCACAGCTTTCTCGAATTTTCCTCTCCCCGTCCCCTTTCCACATCACACATTGCTCCATCGTACGATATTGTTTGTTACTGTCGAGGGAAACGAAGAAAAGGCGACTAGAGAGAGGATTTCTGCGCATTTATCGGCGATTATCTTAATAGGCATTCGGACGCACGCTGATGGCGGCCACTATCGAGGAGCTGTATCGTAATTACGGGATCCTTGCTGATGCTAGTAAGGACAACCTCAGCCAGGTAAACTGACGTGCTAGCTACCAGATTTGGGTATTGTTATTGTTTTAATTTTGTTCAATCCAGGTCTGCGTTGCCTAGCCATGGTAGCAGCAACTGTTTAACGCTATAACCTCCCTGACTGGCCTATATAACCTATAACCATTCTGTGCGCGCTAGGCTAACTGTGGCTAGTGAATAGGCTAACGTTAGCTTCACCATAGCATCCACGCTAGCTAAACTGTAACGTTAACGTTAGTAAACTTGACCCTCGCCATTTTTATAGATTAGGTTTTCTATCTTAATTCAACACAGGAAAACACAAAATAACCAAGTCCTTGATTCAAAACTATTTCAGTGCTACTCGTTTAGACTTGCGGTCACCATCACTAGAGTGAACATATTAAAATACAGGGATGCAAACTGTCACCTCAGGTGACCGTCACCTTTTTCATCCAAAAATAGGAGGATTTCTGTGTGGTTTTATGTCTGCCCTCAAACATATACAGGGCCCCTGGTATCTGTCACCTTTTTTACTCTGCGTGACTTTGCATCCCTGAAAATAACATATTAAAGGCTAAATATTTATTGTAACTAAGTGTGTGTGTGTGTGTCAGTCCCTTGGTTTAACACATAATGTTACACATTTCCAAATAAGTGACCCAGCATGTTTCCATATCCATTAACATTACGTGTTTATTGATGCATTCTCTCCTGTATTAATGTTATTTGTAGCACAAAGATGCCTACCAGGTGATCCTGGACGGCGTGAAGGGGGGCCCCAAGGAGAAGCGGCTTGCAGCACAGTTTATCCCCAAATTCTTCAGCAGCTTCCCAGAGCTAAATGACGAAGCCATCAACGCACAGCTTGATCTTTGTGAAGATGAAGATGTGTCGGTGAGTGTTAACACTCTTGGTACACTCAATGGTTGATTGGTCGACACTAAAATTCAAAATTGTGTCTTCTCTGTTTCCTTATTAGGTATGTGTGGCTGACTATCTTGAGCAAATTCACAGTAGTCAGGTTTATGTCATCCTAGTCTGACTAACTGGAAGCAGGCTGAGGGTCTTAACCAGGGGTGGGCAATTATTTTTCATGGGGGGCCACATGACAAACCCAGATTGCTGCCGGGGGCCGAACAAATATTGTCATGCCGTAACCCAGGAACTTTGATGATAGAGAGGACCACGGAAAAATGTCCTCGCTACCAGAGGGCCAGCTGAGGGTTGGGGGCCGAACGGCGTCGGCGTGATTTTTTTTTGGGCGTTTGAAGTCCAGTTTAGAGGAATAACTCATTTTAAATTAACAGTTGTGATGTCATTATTCAGTCTTAAACACCAATATTTGATCCTTTTCTCACTCACTCCTATGTCACCACTTGCTCTCACTGCAGGGCTTGAAATTAACTTTTTTGACCACCTACCAATATGGCTGCTAGATTTTAAAGTTACCAGCCAATTAGAATTTCCACTAGCCAAAATGTTTTTCTTGAAATAAACTAGAATACAAGTGGGTTAATTTAAGCATAAGTATCAGTAAGTGGCCAGGGATTCTCAAAGCCTGACATTATTTACAAAGCATTTATACTTCATGAAACACTGTTTACAACATGCTGCTGTTCAATGATTCTGTTGTATACTGGAAATCTAATTTTGTTTGGCTTCTCACAGAAGACTGTAAAGAAAGATAAGATGTTGAATGACTATGTTGGTCATGTTGAAATAAAAAATAATTACATGATGTAACTGCTTGCTTTAATGTCAATTCTTAATGTAAATATTAATATTTTTTAATAATGCACCAGGTTAGAGGGTACTTCCTTGTACAATGTACAGCATTAGTTCTTTGAGAATCTCTTCCATTATCAAAGCAAAACTGGTATTGTAACTAAAATATCCATATCGAATCGTATCGTATCGGAAATCGTATCGACTTGGGACCTTGTGTATCGGAATCGTATCGTATCGGGAAGTCAGTGGCGATACCCAGCCCTAATCTTACGTTGGATATATGCAAATGTTCTAGGAGAGTATTTGTATAACTGAAATAACATGTTTTTTGGGGGACCTGGCCAAGAAAAGCAGCATGAAGTTACAGATGCTACAAACATTAAATTAAATAACATAATTTTTTTTAGAGAAATAAATGGTGCAAAGCATAAACTGTTATAGAAAAGTAAACCTGTGTAATTCTCTGGCCCATGTCGTCGTATGACACACGCAACCCCCCAGACCCCGACCATTGCTGCTGAAAAAAATGGAGGAAACACGGATTTCAATCAGAGCGAAGGGAAATCCCTTTCCGCTCCTTGCGTGTCTCTCAAATGCATCCGCCGCTGTGAAACAACAACGCTAGCTAGCTAGCGTTGCTACAGACTGAAAATGGCAAGTTTAGACGAAGATTTGGATTGTGCAATAAAGCAGGCCTGCTTGGTACTTTCGGTGGATGCTTGTGTAAAGATAACAGAGCCTTTTTCCCGCTAGACCAGACAGAGTGAGAGTAAGAGCAGCCAGGCTCTCTCCTGCGCTGGTACAGCGAGAAACGGAGATAGTCTGGCATGCGAGACTAATGTCATCCTAACAAACCCTCCATGTGTCTGTGGCACTTATCTTATGTCCAGATTCGACGACAGGCCATCAAGGAGCTCCCCCGGTTTGCTACAGGCGAGAACATCCTCAGGGTGGCAGATATCCTCACCCAGCTTCTCCAGACAGGTATTGGAGTTCTCTAGCTAAATGCTATTGTACCATTGAAGGTCTGGACTCTTGATCTTGTGTCACAACTTTGATTCTCCAAATTATTACCCGACTAATGAATCATCTTACATTTCTTTGTGCTTTCAGATGACACGGCAGAATTCAACCAAGTGAATGCATCACTCGTTTCTATCTTCAAGATAGACGCCAAGGGTAAGTGTTGCCCCCCCTGTTGAACCTCAAACAAAGCTGTTGTGTGTAATGTGAAACATGACAGTTTGAGCCTTAATGAGACTCTCAATCCACTGTAGTTAGATAGTTAGTTTTTTTTTTTTTTTTTCCCGTGTCATGCCATTTCTGGCCCATCCCACATGGGATTACAAGACACTATCACACCAAAATATATATAAACATCCGGCTGTACCTCAATATACAAACAAAAATAAACAAAGTATATAATACACATACGTATGTACATACACACTAGGGATGTCGAAAATCATAATTTTTCTTGACCGACAACCGACACTCATTAGCCGACAACTGTCGGTTAACCGAGAAGATTAAAATGCGCTATTTGACTGTCTGTGCCCCATTAAACAATTACCACAACAAATGCTTGATTTTTTTCATTAGAAAGCGTTTATTTTTTACATCTACAAGCAGAAAAAAACAAGTTGAAGCCTCCAGCCATCTAAACAAAAACATTCCTCCGATAGGCTATACTTTAGAGCTGCACGCATTGCATATTATAGGCACGTCAATTGACACGCAGCTGCCCGGTGAAGTAGTGTTTGAGCGGACGACAGCCCAGGCTGCAGGGCGCACTGACAAAGTGCGCAGCATCACTACAGTATCTTCTCCTCACTAATCCCACAGTGGTTTACCTGCTTTTGGTCTCACCCCTTATTCCTCTCTCTTCACACACGCGACGAGGGCTCTGCTCTCTGTGTGTCTCAGTCGCACGCAGCTGTCAGTAGCCGCTTTCACACCGGCCTTGAAAGTGTCAATGAATACAGTCTACAAACAATCCGTCTCTGTCCCGTTCTGAAACAATTTCTCCGAACTGCGATGTGTTGGACAGTAAAGACTAACGTTAATTGTTACTTTTCAATCGTCAATTAGACCGCTTCATGTCTGCATCTCTAGGACACGGTAAAAACTACTGTTTGATCAGTGCGCGCTGAACGCTGTGAGATTAGCAAGGTGTCGGGTTTCAGGCCATGCGCTTCTCTCTCTCTCTCTCTCTCTCTCTCTCTCTCTCTCTCTCTCTGCATGTGTTTAGGAGACGTGATTTTTTTTTTTAACCGTTTAACTGATAGTATTAATCGGTTAATGTTCTAACGGTCGATTATCGGTTAAATGGTTATCGGTTGACATCCCTAATACACACACACACATACTGTACATACATATCCACATATACACACATACCCATGCATACATACATTCTTTTTTTCTTTTCTTTTTTTTTCTTTTTTACATTGCCTTTTCCTGATAAAGAGCTTCTTTTTTTTCTGTTCACTGTAACTGATGTTAGCATTTTCTGAAGAAATTGTTAGCTACGTATATCATTACACCCATACCCGCAACTAGTCCCTCTGTGCTGACTGGCACACTCACTGCCTCTGTCTGCCGTCATTCAGGTACTCTCGGAGGCCTCTTCTCCCAGATCCTGCAAGGAGAGGACATCGTGCGGGAAAGGGCCATCAAGTTTCTGTCCATCAAGCTTAAGACCCTCCCAGAGGACGTCATGACCAAGGAGGTGGAGGATTACGTCTTCTCAGAGGCAAAGAAGGTCTGAATTGATCCTACCACAGTGATCTTTCCTTCCTCAGGATTTGTCTGCATTTTTTACGTTAGCTCTGGATGTGACCACGGTCATTTCCATCAAACTATGTCGCACCATGTGATGGACTGGGATCAGGTTGGGGAATTAACAACACCAGCCACTGGCCAATGGTGGTACGTTTTGACTGTGGCTGGTAAATTTGTTGACACTCTTGCAGCCATTCTGGCATAGTTTTAAGGTTATTTTCTATTCTAAACTCATATCTGCTCTGGACAATAGTGACATTGGTCACTACATCAGCCACTGTGCGTAAGTGTCCTGCCCTGACTGGGGGGATATGGACATTAAAGGCCTTTTCGTCCCCCCCACACCATAGAAATGTGAGATGAGCTCTTGGCCTATGCGGCACTTTGTCTCCAACTCAGCTGGTTTACTGCTTCCCTGATGTAATCATGTCTCCTCTGTATGTTGACAGTGTAGACCGGGGAAGGAGCTGAGGTCTGGCAGGTCAGTGTAGGCAAAGGAGGAATAGTTCAGATTGAAGAGCTTTGCTGCAAGACTTCTCCCTTTCTTTCCCACCGGAGCTGTATCTATAATAGGGAGGAAGTGGGCAATCTCTCTCTGTCTGGGATTTTTGTCACGGAAGTGATGTCACTCAACTGGAAGTGATGTAATCAGTGATGTCACTCGAGCAATTGTGCATTGTGACATCATTGATGATGTCATCGACAGTGTGACATCATTGTGATGTCAACAGTGAGTGATGTCGTCATGATGCACGTCAAGGGGCACGGTGGCTCAGTGGTAGAGCTGTCGCCTCACAGTCAGAAGGTCCTGAGTTCGATTCTCGCCTGGGACACTGTGGGCGCTGTGGTTGTGTTCCCCCCCATATCTTCAGTGCCTACTGCCCAGGTGGGGTATCTCGTCGTAAGGGCCTTTCTGTCTGTGTGGAGTTTGCATGTTCTCCCCGTGCTCCCCCAGGGGGTTCCTCCGTATATAACCCCCCCACTAAAAACATGCAGAAGATCAGATCGTCATCGTCATCCGACCAGTGACGACAACATCCGAAGTCGGTCCCCGGGCGCTGTACGAGAAAGCGACCACTGCTCCTGGCCTGCCCCCCGGAGGAAAGGACATGCCTGGATGGGTTAAATGCAGAGGACACTTTTCACCGGCCACCGTCAGCATGAGTGTGTTGTGGCCGCATGCATGTGTTGTGGTGTTCGTGTGACAATAAAAGACGGGGCTTGTCCCGTTACGAGAGAGTTTTTTTTTTTTTTTTTTAGCAAATGTGCACTGTGCATGCCAAAGAATTCCAAGTCAATAGTTCTTTACATACATTCTTCCGTAGTTCTCTAGAATGTCCGAACAGAAATCAGCGTCTGAAATTGACGAGCCAAAATGCTGGGCGATATTTTTATGAGGAATATGGAATTACAATATTTTGGATGGTATGCTGCCAGCGTGATTTCTGAATTCTTGCGCTGAATCGTGGAACTTCTCATTTATACAGGAAAAGATTAAAAGTGACATTACAGATGTTAAAAGTGTTAGAATCAAACTGGCTTCACGCTTGTAAAATAGAACAGAATCCTGAACGATGTGGATGATGGCTTCAGCTTGGCTTGAGCACATGGCACGCGTGCAGCTGGTGTGAACGCTCTTGCCTGTTAACAAGGACGCCGAAATTAAAGTGCGTGGCTTCGACGTATGGTGTGAATGAGGGCTAAGTTGCTATATGAGTTGAATCGGTGGTTGCAGGTGTGTAATAGGTCTGTTTGAAATGTGAAATGGAGGTTAATGCTCTAATGTGATATGGGATCTCATTCCAGATTTTTGTTTGTGTGAAAAAATGATCTCTGTCCATAGTTATTTTTGTAAGCTGGTACTGGAATAAGTCCATGTGAGATTGATCTAGTGATTCGTCTCCCCCCCTGTCTCTAATATAAGATTGTTCAATCCTGTTTATTGATGGTGCTTAGCTAGACATATTCTCTGTAAAGCTCTCTGCGACATCATGCTTGTGAATTAGGGCTATACAAATAAACTTGACCTGAAAGGAGCACACAAGAACAGACGTCAATCCAGATGTTATGTTTGCGTCCCAGGTGCTGGACGATGTGACGGGGGAGGAGTTTGTGCTGCTGATGCGTGTGGTGTCCAACCTGCGGGCGCTGCAGACGGTGAACGGGCGGCAGCAGCTGGTGGAGCTGGTGGTAGAGCAGGCCCTCCTGGAGCAGGCGCTCAACCCCGCGGACCCCGACACGGTGGACCGCCTGCTGCAGTGCACGCGCCAGGCCCTGCCCCTCTTCTCTGTGAGTACAACCCACACACCCAACACTAACAGTCACGTATGCATAGTAGCTGCTGTAGTGCAGTTCTTTAGCTTTTTTTTTTAATACATTTTTATTTTTTACTTCAGTTTTGGTTGCAAGTCTGTCCCAGTTTTCATCCCAGCTATGGCTCTAGTACAAGGAACTATTTTTCCTGGGGGGTTCACATAAGTAATCCAGATTGTCGCCGGGGGCCAAAAAAATGTTGTCTTACCACAACCTCTAATTTGATCAATAGATGAAAGTCTAGAAAACATACTGTGCACTTATTCTTCAGCATTGATTATATTGAAAATCACTCCAAACAGCCAATTGAGGTCATCTCATTTGATGTTTTAGCCTCCTAAGTAAAAGGGTGTAGTTTGTCTTAGACCTCCCGGGCAGAACCATCATGAGGACCGCTTAATGCCCAGGGGCCAGTTGCACCAACTGGTCTTAACTATGCCTGGTCGTAACTCCTACGTCGGTCTTAGTTAAGACCATGGATTTACGCCTGTTGCACCAACACGGCTTACGTCTGGTCAGTATGCTGGTCGTAGCAATGCGCGTCCATGTGAATTGCCAGGGAATGCACCCTGATTGGATGATGTTGCAAAAAATGTGCCTCGCGACCTGCTTGGAGCACTGTGCCACTACGCTCTCTCAGCCACTACTGTAAAACACCCTCCCTCCTCTCACCCTCCCTCGCTCCGGGGGGAAAATGGCGGCGATTGAGCCAGAAAGACAGTCTGAATGAAATTGAATGTAACGTTCCCAATTCTATGTATTACATTCTAAAAAATTAACAGCAACATTTTGGAAGGCTAAGCCACACAAGTAGTTAGTTATAATCTAACGTCGTGCTTTCAAAGACGGCGAACTGGCGGTGTTATGACGATGACGGTCAAAAAGGTCTCCGCGGAGATCTCTGTTACAGGCAGGCTCTACGCCTCCTCCTGACGAGGCGTAGGAGTTACGCCTGGGCGTAGTGAAAATAAGGCTTAAGCCGTCTTGGTGCAACCGGCGTAGCTGTTAGGTCATAAAGTTACGACCAACTTAGCTTAAGACCAGTGTAAGACCAGTTGGTGCAACCGGCCCCAGGTCTGCTCTAGTACAAGCTGGAGGGCTAAATATGTTTTTCTTTTAAACACAATAAAACATTGCTTCTTAGTATTTACATTAACATTTCTTAGAATTTGAGAGAAAAATTTGGTTTAATTATGTAATTTTAATTACAAATTTCCACTAACTTTGATGTACATTTTGAAACTTCTTGTGCACATTGGCTCTTATTTTTAATCAGACGACAGTATATTGATTAATCTGTTATGTATACAATCATTCAAAGGAATCATCATTTTAATTTGATCGCAACTTGTGAATTCCTTCTGTTTTCCGCCCACCTTCTAGAAAAATGTGCATTCCACACGTTTTGTAACCTACTTCTGTGACCACGTCCTGCCCAACCTCAGCTCCCTGACCAGTCCTGTGGCCGAGCTGGACATTCAGTTGGAGGTAAGTTTCTCTGGGTGATTTTCAACATGCAACAGTCATTCATTTTTAGTGGGAGATGAGACTTTTCATAGCTTTTGTGTTACTGGCCACGTCCATGTTGCCTCCTCGATTGACATCATTTTGCACTTGGGAAAAGTTTGGTTCATGTCGTCTCTTCAAGTCCAGTGCCGCTTTGTGGCATTTGACCCAGCTTAGGATTCTTTTGATCTGTGTTTGGCTGCAAAAAGGTATTCATCAAAATGGGAAATTACCACAACCCAAGGGCTACTAAATCTTTCTGAGGCCTGCGATTATCTAGTCTACCAGCCACTCGGACATGTTATTGATCATTATATAGAGGTCCAAGCAGCTGTGGTTACATGTCACTTTAAAGGACTTTATATTTTGCATTTTAGAATGTGTGATTATTTTTCTGTATTGCTTCATCTTCTACTATTGACGTGACCGTTGCACTACCGGTAAGTCAAATTCCTTGTTTGTAATCTGATTACTTATTGTGGCTATGAAAGTGAATCTTGAATCAGCAGACAAACAGATTTGTTTCTTGCCCTGGATTTAGTCGGGTATCCTGAATCAGCACTTGGGTCCTTGAGAGGTTTGATAAATGTGTGAAGTGGATATTCCTAATGTCTGACATTTGGTGAGCGGTGGTAGCAGTAAACAAAGTCAGCGTGCGTGGCAGCCACCTGTCCGATGCTGTGTGTTGTTAATGGGTCATTAGCCTGCACCGTGTAACACTGTTTCTCATTAGCAGCACAATTCAGTCTGAGAGGAGCTGTTAAACTGTGTGTGTGTGTGTGTGTGTGTGTGTGTGTGTGTGTGTGTCTAGGTGCTGAAACTGATGGCTGAGATGAGTCCGTTCTGTGGAGACATGGAAAAGCTGGAGTCGAACGTCAACATCCTCTTTAAAAAGCTGCTGGTAAGGATGGATTGGATTCTGCTGCTGTAGCTGCACACAGAGGAAATATACATTGGCAGGTTTTTAGGGATGCATGATATATCGGCAATCACATCGGTATCGGCCAATGTTAGTCATTTTTTAATATAGCGGTATATTATCAGTCCGATAAGCAAAATAATGTTAATATCGGTACCGGCCAATACCGGAGGATCAATAAGCTTTACGGTTCTCTTACCGATGCTGGAGAAATTAAGAAAATAGATTTCCTATTTATAATTGCTGCATAAACGTTATCTTGCACATTTTATCTCACCAACTCCGTAAGACTGCTTGGTGCTTTCGGTGGATGGTTGTAAAGATAACGGAAGAAGGAAAAAAGACACACCCATCCTAAAAAAAAACACTACTGGGTTGGGTGCTGGATCAAAAAATACCTTAAGCCAGTGAAAGAAGTAGGATCCACACCTTTGTAGCTCCAGTTTGAAGGTTTTTATTCACACAGGCTCTTCCTCAGATGCTTTCTCTAAAGATAACGGAGCATTTTTTTCTGCTATACCAGAGTGAGAGTAAGAGGAGCCAGACTCTGTCCTGTGCTGGTACAGCGCCAAACGGAGAGTCTGGCAAGCGAGACTACCCACTTCATAGATGTTACTGTGTGTGTGCGCCTAGGTATATTATATAGACTACCCACACATAGACTTTACTGTGTGTGTGCCCCTAGGTATATTATATAGACTACCCACACATAGACTTTACTGTGTGTGTGCCCCTAGGTATATTATATAGACTACCCACACATAGACTTTACTGTGTGTGTGCGCCTAGGTATATTATATAGACTACCCACACATAGACTTTACTGTGTGTGTGTGTGCCTAGGTATATTATATAGACTACCCACACATAGACTTTACTGTGTGTGTGCGCCTAGGTATATTATATAGACTACCCACACATAGACTTTACTGTGTGTGTGCCCCTAGGTATATTATATAGACTACCCACACATAGACGTTACTGTGTGTGTGTGTGCCTAGGTATATTATATAGACTACCCACACATAGACTTTACTGTGTGTGTGCGCCTAGGTATATTATATAGACTACCCACACATAGATGTTACTGTGTGTGTGTGCGCCTAGGTATATTATATAGACTACCCACACATAGACTTTACTGTGTGTGCCTTGGTACTTTACTGTGTGTGTGTGCGCCTAGGTATATAAAAAGTCTTTGTATAAAAGCCTTAATGGTCACAGCTGGACATTAAAGCAGAGGTTAACTTTTTTAGCCTTTATTTTACAATTGTATTATTATTATTATTATTTGGCTTGATCTGACAGAAAGTTCCAGTCGTGACTGGTGAGTTTCCAGCTCTCTTTCTGTCCGTGTAGGAGTTCATGCCTCTGCCTCCGGAGGAGGAGGGGACCGGGGAGAATGCTGCGAGCGAGGAGCCCAAGCTGCAGTTCAGCTATGTGGAGTGTCTCCTCTTCAGCTTCCACCAGCTGGGCAAGAAGCTGCCTGACTTCCTCCTTGACAAGGTGGACGCGGAACAACTCAAAGACTTCAAGATCAGGTGAGGGGGCGGCTCTGAAAACATCTGTCTCCTGCTTTCAAAGTTCTCAACATGATAAACCTAGCAGTTTGCTTGTCCACCTCCCATACTTATTTATGTTGCTGTGAACTGTGGGCGGAGCTCTACAGTTGTTCAAACATTAAGATGAATCTGAGCAGCAATGGGTACCGCTTCAAATAGAGTAACATACATTTTCATCATAACTTTGCTTAACCATTGAAACGTTTTTATTAGGGAAGCCGGTGGCGACTAATTTTCCTGATGTTTAAATGGAAATTTTAATTTCGACTAGTCTATAAGTAAGAAAACACTCAGAAAACAGCCAAAACTGAGTGCAATTTAATCTATAGGGTTAAAACGTTGTCCGAAAAAATTGTGTGTGTATTTAAGAGCCACGTTTGTCATAATCGTCAATATTCATAACATCTTGCGCTGTTTATGAACATTGCAAATCAGAAAACATCAACAACTCACCCCGGCACCGTGTATTCAGGCTAAATATACACATGTATCTTTCAGAAGCCTTTGCATTCAACAAAGTTGAGTGGAAGCATCTTGTGCAGTCATTCATTACCATATGAGATGCGTCATCTTGTCTGGCTAACGGGTTAGCTTGTCTGGCTAACGCGTTAGCAATGCTATAGCGTCCACAATTGTCCTTGCGTCCACATGCCTGTGCTGAATGTCGGTCGAGTGGTTAATGTTATATGCCAGTTTTACACAGTCTACATGCAACCATCTTTTCCTTTACTGGTTAAAAATACTGCCAAACTGCACTTACAGGGTCGCTCTATCAGCTAAACGGCCTGGATTAGCAACTTTTAGACCGAAGACAATGCCAGTAGTTTGTGGATATTAGTGGGATTTTTGGGATTTTTGGCCAATCTAAAAGGGGCTTTAGAGTTGACTGTGTGTTTCTCTGTGTGTTTCTGTGCTCCCACAGGTTACAGTACTTTGCCAGAGGCCTGCAGGTTTACATCAGGCAGCTACGAGTCGCACTGCAAGGCAAGACAGGAGATGCTCTGAAGACAGACGAGGTAAAATCTGCTGCTGCAAAACTTGTGCCGTGTAATCAAGAACAACTTGCAAATGATTATTTTGTCACTACTGGTCTCGGTTGACTTGTATTCTTGCCATTGTGCTGTAAAATATATCTCAAACACTCTTATCCTTTTTGTGGAACCAGAACAAAATCAAAGTGGTGGCCCTCAAAATCACCAACAACATCAACGTTCTCATCAAGGTAAGCTGTTTAAGATATGGTGGGAGAATAAAGACAAAATACAGACCTCACATCATAACCCATAGATGTTTGTTTCTGGGAGATTTTTATCGAATTAGGGCCTGTGTCCACCTAGCGTCTTTTTCCGACGTTAAACGCTGGAAGTACGCTGGGAAGCGCTGATCTCGGCGCACAATATAACAAGGAAGCAGACTGAAACTAACGTTAGCTCAGTGCGGTAGTAGCTTGATAGCTGACAGCTAACATTAGCAAACAACACACATAGGAGTGATTTAGCTCAACACTCACCAGAAATATTAAGTGTCTAGCCGATCTGCTCCCACAATTGAGCCTTTCTGTCTCTGTTGCGATAGTTTCTCCATATGATTAGTTGCCAGAAAAGGAGCACCCAACACCAGCGTCTTTCTGAAAAGTTAAAATATTTTCAGCTGGGAGCGGTGGGAGCGCTGGGAGTCGGGCGCACAAAAACACCAGAGCGCTGGGAAAATAGACGCTGGACACAGCGCACTTTCTCTAGACGTCTGTGTGCGCCCGCATACGCTCTCCCCCCATTGGAAACAACTGAAAATAGACGCCGGAGCTGATGAAAAGACGCTAGGTGGACACAGGCCCTTAAACTGTATTTTCTCTCCAGGATCTTTTCCACAACCCCCCGTCATACAAGAGCACAGTCACACTGTCCTGGAAGCCTGTTCAGAGGACAGAGGCAGCAGTAGCGTAAGTCTCCTCCCCTACGACCACACAGACTCAATCACTACAGTATTGGCAGTTTTAACAAGTTGTTTTTAATCAGTTGTTACACAGATTTGAATTTCAAATACTTATCCTGCATTAAACCATATGGCACTAATTGTGTTGTGCACTTTTGCAGACCCAAGCAGGTTAAAATGAAAAGGTCTCTTTCAAGTCCACAGAGGTGGAAAATATGATTTAAAAAAAGTGACATCTTTAAAGCTGCATTCAGCAATGTTTTTGTGTTGAAATAAGTGTTAAATGGCTCTATATTCTGACAGCAGTCACTGAAATAGAGTGTTTGGTCAGTAACTTGGAACCCCCGCTGTCCTCTATCTCTCTCCTGTGGTCGGACGTATCTCCGCAACCGTAACTCGTAGAGACTCGGGGATGACGGCGTTGGATTCGAGGTGAAAAAATAAATATGGTCCTTTAGAGGCATCACGATCTGACCTTCTGTTTCCCAGAAAATTAACACTTCTCTGATTGGATAGTGGGAGGTCGACACCAAATTCTTATCCAATCAGAGAAATGTTGACATTTTCTGGGAAACGGAAGGTCAGATCATGATGCCACTAAAAGAGTGTATCTTTTCATCCCTGAATCTCTACGAGTTACGGTTGCGGAGATATGTCCGCCCTGCATGAAGGACTACAGGAGAGAGATGGAGGACAGCGGGGAGGTTGCGGGGTTCTAAGTTACTGACCAAACACTCTATTTCAGTGATTGCTGTCAGAATATAGATATGATATAATATATGCATCATATCTATAATATATAGATATTATTTTAACACTAAAACATCGCTGAATGCAGCTTTAAGTACTTAATTTGCCAAGTAGAAAAACTCTGCAGAATTTTGTTATTGTTGCAAAGGAACCCAAAATTCAGGCTTAACTTTGAACATGTTACTTTTTTCTGTCACATTTTCACAGCTTTACTACACAATATACAGCCAGTTCTGCAACTTGTCTCCCACTTGCTGACACCTATATCTCCTTTAGGGGGAGGTGAACTGATGCAAAGACCTTCCATGTCTCAGACAACAGCCTCATGCACGGTTTCACTATTGTAATGTCAGACTTCAATGTAGCTTCTCATCTAACCCTCTTGTGCAGACCCAAGCGTCCGTCAGGTGAGGAGATGGGCACCGGAGGCAGCATGAAGAAACCCATCTCACCTTTGCCCCGGAGGGACGCACGGCAAATCTACAACCCCCCCAGCGGCAAGTACAGCGCCACCATCGGCACCTATGGTGAGGAACACCTGGTGGCACGCGTTTTATTTTTCCAACACCGGTCTACGGCATATCCACTTTTACATTGATATTTTACATTTTTGGCATGTAGCCGCCACTCATCCAGAGCACATTTAGTTTAAATGGCTGATCGCACTCTTTCTAATCACCTCTCAGCTTCACTAACATGCGTTTTCCGTGATCAGATTGCAATCGGATAGTGCTTGACCACTTGAAAGTACAGTTTTAAATGCCCCCAAGACACATTGAAGATGGATTGCGATCTGATCGGCCAAACCACCAACGGCGGTGGTCAGGGACGCATTTTGACCACATTGAACACAAGTGTAAATGCAATGTGTCCTCTCAATCCCCATACAGCAACTGTATGCGGATTGAGAGGACACCCGTTTTGGGTGATCAGATTGCAATCTGATCACCCAAAATACATGCTAACGCCAGGTCTAAATGGAATCAGGCTAATGTGGTCAAGCACTATCCAATTGCAATCTGATCACAGAAAACGCATGTTAGTGCCAGGTGTAAACGGCCTGTTAGAGTGAAATTAAGGTGATAAATGAGTGGGACAGTTAGAGGTGATATAGAGACGCACAGGAGATGTATGACCAATAACGACACGAGTGGCATTCAAATATCTTAAAGGGATAGTTGGGTTTGTTTGAAGTGGGGTCCTATCAGCTAGTTGCATACACTAAATGAAATAGGTACAGTGTTCTGGACACTGAGCGCACCGTTTATCGAGACCCGGCACTCTGAAGCAACAGCCTCCACAGCTCTGTCTCTCTAGTACACGGGGCCAAGGACTAAAATGTAATTTAGCCACCTAAAACAATGCCCACATAAACAAATCGATATCACTGTACATGCACGCTCTATTGTGACAATTTTCAGCGCTTTACTTTTCCGCCAAACAGCCCTCTCGTTCGGCACTACTTTTTCTCCCAACCGTACAACTGCCGTATTCCTCCGCTAAACGCCTGCAACAATTTATTCATTTATTTGAGGGACTTTGTTTTCTTTTTTTAGGGACAATGCACATTACTAAATTAGGCAGTGTTAATTTTCAGCTGTCCCTTGGAACTCCAGTTAGAATCAGAACTGATCATAAATGTCACTTGACAGCTCAGTAATCCTCTCTGCCACTGTGTTGGCTGAAAGGCTCATGTTGCTTAAGTGACTTTTTTCTCTGGACAGATGATATTTGTAACCTGCAGCATGCAGTCTTTTAGAAACGTGCCTTCAGTAAACGGCTTCCCCGCTTTGCAGATCATCTCACTCACCACGTAACTTACTTCAACTGCTGCACCAGCCTCCTTTCTCCCTTCTGGAAGAGATTTTGTTGTATTCACAGCCAGTGTTTCCCATACATAAAGGAATTTGTGGCGGGCCGCCACAAAAGGATTTGGACCGCCACAAAAAGATGTTGACCAAAAACCTTTTTTTTTTTTTTTTTTACCAGTGCATCTGAACGCAACATGCAAGATATCCGCTGAATAAGTGTCCAATAAATGTTCATGTCATTCTGGCTTCTGGCAATACTTCTGTTATAGCATTTCAGTCTGGAATATCATCTGCTCGCTACCCAGGCAATTATGTATGTACTTAACCTAACTAACTATCCGGTGTGCACAACATTGTCCGGGCCGTATGAAATCATTTTAGGGGCCGTGAGTTTGAGACCCCTGATTTACAGCGACACACAGGGAGGAGGGAGCGGAAGCCGCTCTGATTGACATGGTCGGAGCCAATGACAGAGTTTGTAATAAGCCGGGAGCGAGCGGACATCCGGCTGCCACCGAAACAGTCGCTCCAATGGGAGAGCAGCTGTAGAGCAGGGGAGGGTTTATCCTTGTTGCCTGTTTCCGTGGTGCCAGACTCCTCGGACGGAAGGGAGAGGAGTCTGGCCAGCGACACTACTAGCGGGCTAATTGTTAAAGCCAGAGTGAAGGTACTGGTACCTGAAACTAGAAGACCCTAAGGCATCCATTGGTACCAACATGCCATGCTAGCTTGTTGTGAAGACGGCTAAATGACGCTACAAAGTTAGGCTCAATTCTGAACATTGGGTCGCAACTTAATGATAACTAAGGAAAAATGTGGGTCGTGACGCGTGAGGCCAGAACAGTTGAGAACCACTGTCCTACATCCACACTGAACTCCTGCCTGTGTTCCCCTGTCTGAACCACTGTCCTACATCCACACTGAACTCCTGTGTGTGTTCTCCTGTCTGAACCACTGTCCTACATCCACACTGAACTCCTGTGTGTGTTCCCCTGTCTGAACCACTGTCCTACATCCACACTGAACTCCTGTGTGTGTTCCCCTGTCTGAACCACTGTCCTACATCCACACTGAACTCCTGTGTGTGTTCTCCTGTCTGAACCACTGTCCTACATCCACACTGAACTCCTGTCTGTGTTCCCCTGTCTGAACCACTGTCCTACATCCACACTGAACTCCTGCCTGTGTTCCCCTGTCTGAACCACTGTCCTACATCCACACTGAACTCCTGTCTATGTTCCCCTGTCTGAACCACTGTCCTACATCCACACTGAACTCCTGCCTGTGTTCCCCTGTCTGAACCACTGTCCTACATCCACACTGAACTCCTGTCTGTTCCCCTGTCTGAACCACTGTCCTGATCCACACTGAACTCCTGTGTGTTCCCCTGTCTGAACCACTGTCCTACATCCACACTGAACTCCTGTCTGTGTTCCCCTGTCTGAACCACTGTCCTACATCCACACTGAACTCCTGCCTGTGTTCCCCTGTCTGAACCACTGTCCTACATCCACACTGACCTCCTGTCTGTGTTCTCCTGTCTGAACCACTGTCCTACATCCACACTGAACTCCTGTGTGTGTTCCCCTGTCTGAACCACTGTCCTACATCCACACTGAACTCCTGTGTGTGTTCCCCTGTCTGAACCACTGTCCTACATCCACACTGACCTCCTGTGTGTGTTCTCCTGTCTGAACCACTGTCCTACATCCACACTGAACTCCTGTCTATGTTCCCCTGTCTGAACCACTGTCCTACATCCACACTGAACTCCTGTGTGTGTTCCCCTGTCTGAACCACTGTCCTACATCCACACTGAACTCCTGTGTGTGTTCCCCTGTCTGAACCACTGTCCTACATCCACACTGAACTCCTGCCTGTGTTCCCCTGTCTGAACCACTGTCCTACATCCACACTGAACTCCTGCCTGTGTTCCCCTGTCTGAACCACTGTCCTACATCCACACTGAACTCCTGTCTATGTTCCCCTGTCTGAACCACTGTCCTACATCCACACTGAACTCCTGTGTGTGTTCCCCTGTCTGAACCACTGTCCTGATCCACACTGAACTCCTGTGTGTGTTCCCCTGTCTGAACCACTGTCCTACATCCACACTGAACTCCTGTCTGTGTTCCCCTGTCTGAACCACTGTCCTACATCCACACTGAACTCCTGTGTGTGTTCCCCTGTCTGAACCACTGTCCTACATCCACACTGAACTCCTGTGTGTGTTCCCCTGTCTGAACCACTGTCCTACATCCACACTGAACTCCTGTGTGTGTTCCCCTGTCTGAACCACTGTCCTACATCCACACTGAACTCCTGTGTGTGTTCTCCTGTCTGAACCACTGTCCTACATCCACACTGAACTCCTGTCTGTTCCCCTGTCTGAACCACTGTCCTACATCCACACTGAACTCCTGTGTGTGTTCTCCTGTCTGAACCACTGTCCTACATCCACACTGAACTCCTGTGTGTGTTCCCCTGTCTGGACCACTGTCCTACATCCACACTGAACTCCTGTGTGTGTTCCCCTGTCTGGACCACTGTCCTACATCCACACTGAACTCCTGTGTGTGTTCCCCTGTCTGAACCACTGTCCTACATCCACACTGAACTCCTGTGTGTTCCCCTGTCTGAACCACTGTCCTACATCCACACTGAACTCCTGTCTGTGTTCCCCTGTCTGAACCACTGTCCTGATCCACACTGAACTCCTGTCTGTTCCCCTGTCTGAACCACTGTCCTACATCCACACTGAACTCCTGCCTGTGTTCCCCTGTCTGAACCACTGTCCTACATCCACACTGAACTCCTGTGTGTGTTCCCCTGTCTGAACCACTGTCCTACATCCACACTGAACTCCTGTGTGTGTTCCCCTGTCTGAACCACTGTCCTACATCCACACTGAACTCCTGTCTGTGTTCCCCTGTCTGAACCACTGTCCTACATCCACACTGAACTCCTGTCTGTGTTCCCCTGTCTGAACCACTGTCCTGATCCACACTGAACTCCTGTGTGTTCCCCTGTCTGAACCACTGTCCTACATCCACACTGAACTCCTGTCTGTGTTCCCCTGTCTGAACCACTGTCCTACATCCACACTGAACTCCTGTCTGTGTTCCCCTGTCTGAACCACTGTCCTACATCCACACTGAACTCCTGTGTGTGTTCTCCTGTCTGAACCACTGTCCTACATCCACACTGAACTCCTGTCTGTTCCCCTGTCTGAACCACTGTCCTACATCCACACTGAACTCCTGTCTGTTCCCCTGTCTGGACCACTGTCCTGATCCACACTGAACTCCTGTCTGTTCCCCTGTCTGACTCCAGAGCAGCGTGGAGGCTTCAGGGGCGGCCGGGGACGAGGCTTCGGAGCCAGAGGCAACAGGAGCCGGGGCCGAATCTACTGAGACGCGCACAAACACACGTACGCTCATGGAACTGCAGCACATCAGGATCCTTGCCGTATGAAGGCGAGCTACCCATCGTCCTCTTTTTAACCCGTCTCCATATCTTTTTTTCTCAAGTTCAAAACACACATCCAGGAAGTACTCTGGTTTTTGTTTTTTTGTTTCCCGTCTTCAGAATCTTCTCGGCGGAGTACGTGCTCGGACTTTTCTACTTAACCCTTTCAACAATTTCATCATCCATTCTACTTGGCCAAGTAAATCTTCATGTTAATTTTTTTTATATTGCGTGTATTTTTGTGGAACAAAAGACTGCCAAGTTCAATATTTTTGTCAGATTGTCGTAGAAACAGAAAACAGAGACTGTTGTTTTGCAACACGTTTGATGAAATGCATTCTTTCTACCTTTTTATTTAATCTTACGTTTTTTTTTTTTTTTTTTTAGAGCTTGAATTGGATTGGCGGACTGTTGCTACTTTGTATGAATCTATGATGTTTAATTGGATTTTATCATAAACTTGTATGGAAGTATGACCTTTTTGTCCTTTTTTGTTTGGTTCCTGTAGTAGTGTACATTAATAGTTGTAGTAGATTAAGTAACGGTTAAACTGCAAGCTCCAGTCGAGAGCGAGAGAAAGACGTCACTCAGCGCACTGCTGCTTCAAAATGTTCATATTTAAACCTGAAAACTTTAGTTTAAAAGCCTATTCTGTTTGTATGACATGGCTTCAAAAGGATTTGTTCATTGATTCCAGAAGCACAAACTGTCAATAAATCACTATTTAAACAGGACCGGTGCAAAGAACCACAGCATCACATGAACAAGGCTACTTAGTGGAACGATGAGTGCCGCTGCCCTCTGGATCTTGATTGGCCCTAAAAGCCTCATTGTCCGATGGCTGAATGACTATTGATGGACTTGGATCAAGTCTTGCATGGAAC
This sequence comes from Poromitra crassiceps, assembly GCF_964638095.1. Lineage (NCBI taxonomy): Eukaryota > Metazoa > Chordata > Actinopteri > Beryciformes > Melamphaidae > Poromitra > Poromitra crassiceps. The sequence goes on from NC_139652.1 coordinate 16,645,349, forward strand.
ACAGGGATTTGATGGTGTCGACTATTTTTCATCATTGGATGTTTCACAAAGCCTGAATGTAGCTTTGTAGCTTGATTCTTATTTAACAACGTTTGATTTGTTGGTCCACTTTAAATGTTTTTATTTTATTTTAATTTCCCTTTCGACTTGAAGTGAATCCCAGCGACACTGCAGTTCAGAAGTTGTCTCATTTTGTGTGTTGTTAGTCTAGCCTCAGATGATCAGCCAGCATCAATATAGAGAATTATTTATCCAGACTGATGATACACATAATAATTCCCCTGAAACCTTTCTACTAAATGTAAACGTGGTTCCGAGCCACACGTGGACGTGTTACTGCTGATGTTTTTGCATGCGTTTTGGATATACAACAGGTGTTATTTCAATAGTTTTGCATTAAAGCCACATGATGGATAAATGATTGATCTATTTGAATTTGAATATAAGCCTGTTAGGTCAGTGTCGCTCAATGCATGGCTCCACTTTCCCAGCCAAATACAATAGATGTAATATAATGTAGAAAGCATTATAGCACAAGGGAGTGCTCACAAAAATAGTGAAGACCCCCCTCCACTCCAAAATGTTTCTTTGTTCCTTCACTTGAAGGTTTGAGCTTCACCGTGCAGAACGTCTGGGCAGAACGTCTGGACAGAGTTTGACACTAGGAGGCTGTATCATCTGCTGAAAGTCTCTGTGCTCACAGAAAGGGCCACTCCCTACCAGCATGATTTGTGATATCACAAATACTCGGAGCCAATCCCCGTGCAGTATTCAGCAGTTAAACTTTAAAAAGCAACACTTTGCATATTTACAGATTCTGGAATTTTGAATGCGGGAGAAGGAGTTATTTTAAGGACTTCAACAAGACATTTGAACAAACTTTAGGCATTTAGGTTCTTGACTCCAGAGTGGCTTACAATTAGAATAAACCTCAATTCCAAGATTCCAAACATTAGCAGCAACCAATAATACAGGCTTCAGGTAGTAGACAGTGGTTCTCTTGTCTTCTCTTTTCTCTCTCTCTCGCGGGGGGGGGGGGGCGCTTTGAAGTAGAAAAGAGTAGAATGGGGCGTTCAATAACTGAAGCGACTATAAATAGCTGCTGCCACCATATTTCAAACACTTTATTTTACACAACCTGGTGGAGGGTCTGCTTCCCGTTCAGTCATGCACACTTGTTCTTGTTCTTGCATCCAATTTTAACTGACAATTGCCATTTTCTTATAGGATAGTCCTAATCTTAGTTTAGACCCAACTAGCCAAATTGTTTTCCCTGCTACGGTATATAATCTTAACCTTGACAAGCCTGATTCCCTTACAGCATTAACCATTTAGTGACTATTCATAGTTAGACCTGGCTTTACCCTGAATCCTAATCTAGCATTTTCCTCATTCTATACATTTATCCATTTTATTTTGTAGATTTTCCTAAACTATTTTACTACCCCACCCCACCCTTTTTTGTCTTAGTATTTAAGAAGTTGTATGTAGTTGTATTGGTATATTAGTTGGTCCCAACCTAATATAAAACTAATCTATTCTAATATTAACCCTAAACCAAAATCCTAATTGGAAACTAACTCCTTGTCGAAGTGAGGACCGGTAAAAGAAAAAAAATTGAAATGTATGGAGATTAAAGAGGAAATTAAATACATGTTTCTATTCTGTTCTTCACTCCTAACGTCTAAAACCGGGTTTTCTCACAAGGATAGAACAACAGACACAGTACAGTGGGTGCTACAGGTGTGCATGTGAAGACACGTGTGTGGAGGTGGATGGGAGGAGGGGCGCTCGCTGCTTTTCTCAATCACCTGACAGCGGCGAAGAAACCCTGAATGGTTTGCACACATGCATCTTTCAGTTAGAGAATACGCTTGTGAACGACCATCTCAAGTACACAATCTTTTTATCAGATTATATGAAAATATACGAGGATAGGATGGTTTACAAAATAAATCATTCATGAATTGATTTTCCTTTATATTGGTGGTTGTTGGCCTTAAAACACTGCTGAAGATTAAGCTTACCCCCCCGTCCTTTTGGTTATTTTACTGTATTGTCAGTTACTTGCAGAAGAGGATGCCCTAAGATTGGGGGTGAAAAAGACAGTGGGGCTCCAGCAGGTCTTTGTCCTGGCAGTCTCTGCCCTCTAGAGGGCGCACCAGACGAGGCTTTTTTCTTCCAAAGCAACCAGATCTATTTTTAGCTGTACCAAACGAGTCACTTAAAGCTTTCATGCTGTCTTTTTGTCTCTCTTTGTATTGCTGCTGCCTGGGTTAAGGTGCACGGAGGAACACTGCGATCCAGCCCCCGCAATTTAGAATAAATCAAATAAACTCATCTCCCCCATCCTCATGACCCAGACTGACCGTGTTCAATGATTAAGAGCGAGACGTTTTTGTCAATTACTGGTCAAGTACATCATGACCGCCCCTGACAGCTGGGGCGGCTCAAATCTCGCATTCGTTGGTTGCCAGGGACTCTGTGTGTGTGTGAGGTGTGTTTGTTTAAACATCATATTATTGTAAAACGAGATTTATATTGAAGGATGCTTGTTTTATGTGAACGTTGGGAATAAGGTCACATGATTCGGGGAAGAAGAAAAAACACGTTTATCTCCTCAAATGAGGCAGAGAGAGAGAGAATGGAGGGATGCTTGGTGTTATAGCGTTCGTGTGTGTGTGTGTGTTTCACTCATTCACTCAATCCCACAACTTCTCCCTCTCATTTGGCTTTCATTTGATTTAGTCTTCCATCTTCACATAGTTACTGCCTGATACTCTGTGTATTTTCTGCATACATTAATCGGCATATAGGCATGATGTTGTACATGTGATGTGATACACTAGACACTTTTACCCTTTATTACCTGATTACATTTATACCATTATCTTTATTACCTAACTTATTGTCTTGTCTAAACGCACCTAGGGGATTGCTTCAATTTCGTTGTTCTTAAAACTTGTTTTGTGACAATGACAAATAAAGCTCATTCATTCATTCATGTTAGGTCTTAACGGTTGCAATTTCCCATTCAGGACAATAGGGGGCAGTGTGCAACTAAACTAAACCTTCTCATTGATCGTGACCAGGTATTTCCCAAACCAGCCAGTCAGCCAACCGATGCCTGGCACATGCATCTGCACACACACACACACACACACACACACACACACATGCACACGCACACACACACACACACACACACTCACACACACACACACGGTGGTGTTGCTGGAAATAATCAAGTGGTGGAGGAGGAGTGGGCGGCGGCAGCAGCAGCAGCGGGAGAGAGAGGAAGCCAAGATGACCCTCAGAGAGAGAGAGAGAGAAGCGACTGTATGAGTCCATGTGAGAATACAAGTGAAGGTAAATCAATAGTCCTGAAGCACTTGGTGGAACTCTATGGGTCTCCTCACTTTATTATCAACCTGTAGCATGAAACTACACCCCCACAAGGCCTCCTTAATCTACCAGCAGACCTGAGGCTAAACTATCCTGCAGTTTGAATACCGGCTGCTTGGTTAAGTGCAGAATTACTAGATTAAAGTTCAGTTCCAGGATTTTGTTGTGGCATGTTTGTGGTTCATTTTTTCAGATTGAAGACTCATTGATACTATAAGGCCATGCTGACTGTGGTGGCATTTGCTCAAAGAACATCTCATGTCTTCTTATTCCCTGTAGGCTCCTCCTAAGTGGAGCATAGGCCGTCAACCACACTACGCCAATTGACTCCAGGCGTTCTTCCTCGTACAGAGGGAGAGTGTGATTGCGGTTTCTGTAGCAAGTGGGTTTTTGCGGGGTGGAGTTGCTAACTCCATGCCCGTTAACCCTAACACACATGTATTTGAAAGCCACAAACACGGGGAGAACATGGAGAACATGCAAAACAAAGTTGTTGCTGTGATGCCACACCACTGAGCCAACATCTGATGCGCTCCACATTTAAACGCAGGACCCAGGAAGCCGTTCCAACAATCTATTGTAGGCATGGGTGGATTGAAATGGTGGATATTTTTTCCATACAAAGGAATATCAAAAGAAAATATAGATCTGAATAGTATCAAACAAATAATGATAAATTATTATCATTAATATTAATAGGTTTGATTTGGCTTAGAGCTGCAACATTTAGTTGATTAATCGATTAGTCCATCGACAGAAAATTAATGAAATGAAGAAGGACTACCGAATAACGTCCTCCCACTTTGGTTCCGCTTAAACTGGTGTGAACGCGGGCTGGTTCGCCAGAAAGCACCAAGGTTCTGAGACTCCAGAACGGAGCCAGAACCAGAACTGTGTCTGTCTGTTGGGAACTGTCCATCCTGAACCACTGTGTGTGGATGGTGTCTGTTGGGAACTGTCTGCTGGTGCTGAACCTCTGTGTGTGGATGGCGTCTGTTGGGAACTGCCCATGGTGCTGAACCTCTGTGTGTGGATGGCGTCTGTTAAGAACTGTCCGTGCTGAACCTCTGGCGTCTGTTGGGAACTGTCTGCTGGTGCTGAACCTCTGTGTGTGGATGGCGTCTGTTGAGAACTTTTTTCTTTTGCTCTGCCCTCTGCTCCCCTCCCTTTTTTTTAGGGCTGTGGCGATTCACTTATCTCCCGATTCGATACTATCACGATTCTTGGGTGCCGATTCGATTTATATTGCGATTCTTAAGTATTGCGATTCTATGATTATTGCGATTCGATATTACGATTTATTGCGATTTTTGTTTATTTTTTTCTTTTATTTTTTCAGTTTGTTTGCTTTTTTACACTAGATTAGAACATGGGAAAAGTTGAATCATACACTAGAGACTGTATATTATATATCATGAGTAGGGCTGGGCGATATAGTTAAAAACAGGGGCGGACTGGGATCATAATTCAGGCCGGGCATTAGATACCAAGCAGGCCAGGCCGATATGGGCCAACGCGCGTGAAATTTGGGCCGTTTGAAGCCAGATTTGGGCCGTTTGAAGTCCAATTTTACAATGAGATGCACCCACTTTAACCCTGAAGTGTAATTATTACTTCAGACTAACTAATAAAGTAATAAAACCACTAGTAAACCAGTAGGCGGCGCCTGGCCTGCTGTTCAGTGAGTGGCCTGACTGCAAGCACACACAAAAAAAAAAAAAAAAAAAAATTGCGATTATCGATTCTGGAATAAAAGATCGATCCAAAAAATCGTGACATTAAAAATCGCGATACTTCGGTGAATCGATTTTTTCCCCCACCCCTACTTTTTTTTACTTGCAACTGGCTTTCTCTGCTTGTTCAATGTTTTCTAATGATTCCAATGTGAATACTTCATTGATCCCTGTGAGGAAACTCTTTGCTCCCCCCCCCCCCCCCCCCTCCTCCTCTTCCAAAGTTCATGGTCATTTTCTCATTTAGTGGTTCTCAACGTAGAGTCCAGGGCCCACCAGGGGCCCTCGAAGGGGTTCCCGGGGGTCCCCAGCACATCGACGAATTGTAAAATTGTACCATTATTTTATTTACACAAAGTTAACACAAATACAGAATGTAGAAGAATTGCTGTTTTGATCATAGTTTCACTGTTATCTCTCTACCTGCAATACAGGCAGTCATGGAAATCTGAACAAAATCATATCGACAGTAAAACATAATCTCATATTTGGGTCGGAGAGACAAAATCCCATCAAATGGGGGTCCATGCTTCTAATGTTGACTAAATTAGGGGTCCTTGATATGAAAAAGGTTGTGAATCACTGAGTTACAGAACAGACCAGATAGGGATTCTGTGTTTTTGCCTATTGGACACTTGGGTAGGATGCGCAGGATGCTCGCCAATGGAAAAACAAACAAGAGACGATCAGCATCTTGTTTCATTTGCCTCCAATCAACTCAAATCAAGAGTGTGCTCTTCTGATCCTCAGGTCTCATTCCCCTGCGCCGGTCCCTTCTTTTGGGCCGGGCATCATGGTGACGACCTGGGCCACACAGCCAGAGCTGAGCATGGTGACGACCTGGGCCACAGCGCCCCTGAGCCACGTGTCACCACCACACAGACAGAGGTGGAAAAATCAATCCATTGTGAAAAGGGAACTTTTTCTTCCCTTTGATAAAAACACACCGTCCGCCCCCTCGTGTACAATGCTGGGAATAGTAACAGCACTGTGAGGCTGTGCTAAATATAGCAGCCAGTGACTGTTAACATGTCAACTTCAGCAGAGAAGTGCCTGCTACACATGTGACCGCAGTGGATGATGTTGTACACACAGTATTATCTATAAATACCACGCCTGCTTTCTGCTGTATATTACATAAGATACAGACTGAGCCGTGGTGAAAAGAAAAGAAAAGAAAAAGCGTTAATTCCCTGACAAAACGTAAATGATAGGAGGATTTCGCCTTTAAGCTCAGGAGTGATGTGCAAATAATACATACAGTATACATACAGTAAAAACTGAGATAAACAACCATAACATCAATGAGAATCCATTATGCGTACATACTAGAAATCTTGCGCGCTCGGTTTCTAGGGTGGAGACTGTGGAGATTGTTTTTTGTTTTTTTCTGACCGTCCCCCCCCCCCCCTTTTCTCCCCAATTGTACTTGGCCAATTTCCCCCTGCTGCTCCATCCTCTGTCGATCTGGGGAGAGCTGTAGACTAGCACCATGCTTCCTCCGACACATGCGCAGTTGCCAGCCGCTTCTTTTCACCTGACAGTGGGGAGCTTCACTGGCAGGACGTAGCACGTGGGAGGCGCTAGTGCAGCGACCAGGACACCCTAATCCGGCTTCCCACCCGCAGACACAGCCAATCGTGCCTGTATGGACGCCCGACCAAGCCGGAGGTAACACGGGGGCGCGAACCTGCGACAGTGCGACCCTCGTGTTGGTAGGCAGGGAATCTACCGCTACACTACCCGGATGCCTGTGAGATTGTTTATTGTTTATTTGGATCCACATTTGTTGTTACCGAGGTAATAGTCTCTCCCCAAACTCAAATATTACGTTGAATCGCTGCACTCCGCATACTACATGAATGAGTCTCTGCCGATGTCTATTAGTCGCTCCTCATCACCTTCAATAAGTACTTTCATGCTGATGATTTGCTTTCCCCTGTATAGAGCTGGCCATGAGCAAACACTGGAGAAGGCTGTTTATAGCTGGCCATGAGCAAACACTGGAGAAGGCTGTTTATAGCTGGCCATGAGCAAACACTGGAGAAGGCTGTTTATAGCTGGCCATGAGCAAACACTGGAGAAGGCTGTTTATAGCTGGCCATGAGCAAACACTGGAGAAGGCTGTTTATAGCTGGCCATGAGCAAACACTGGAGAAGGCTGTTTATAGCTGGCCATGAGCAAACACTGGAGAAGGCTGTTTATAGCTGGCCATGAGCAAACACTGGAGAAGGCTGTATAGAGCTGGCCATGAGCAAACACTGGAGAAGGCTGTTTATAGCTGGCCATGAGCAAACACTGGAGAAGGCTGTTTATAGCTGGCCATGAGCAAACACTGGAGAAGGCTGTTTATAGCTGGCCATGAGCAAACACTGGAGAAGGCTGTTTATAGCTGGCCATGAGCAAACACTGGAGAAGGCTGTTTATAGCTGGCCATGAGCAAACACTGGAGAAGGCTGTTTATAGCTGGCCATGAGCAAACACTGGAGAAGGCTGTTTATAGCTGGCCATGAGCAAACACTGGAGAAGGCTGTTTAGAGCTGGCCATGAGCAAACACTGGAGAAGGCTGTGTAGAGCTGGCCATGAGCAAACACTGGAGAAGGCTGTGTATAGAGCTGGCCATGAGCAAACACTGGAGAAGGCTGTTTATAGCTGGCCATGAGCAAACACTGGAGAAGGCTGTTTATAGCTGGCCATGAGCAAACACTGGAGAAGGCTGTTTATAGCTGGCCATGAGCAAACACTGGAGAAGGCTGTTTATAGCTGGCCATGAGCAAACACTGGAGAAGGCTGTTTATAGCTGGCCATGAGCAAACACTGGAGAAGGCTGTTTAGAGCTGGCCATGAGCAAACACTGGAGAAGGCTGTGTAGAGCTGGCCATGAGCAAACACTGGAGAAGGCTGTTTATAGCTGGCCATGAGCAAACACTGGCTGAGGTAGGTAGATGCCAACTTGGTCATTGACCTTTGTTGATGGTAAAGAGAAAGCCAATCTCATTGGCAACTGCCATCTGACAAAGGTGAGGGGAAGCTGGTCATTTCTGGCATGGTGAGGAATTCTTGGCAGGAAGATCCTTTCACCTTGTTTCTCCCTACAGAAATCTCACATTCAACCACCTTGTCCATCATCTGCACCACCACCATCCGGGTGACGTTCTTGAGTAGGGGTGTAACGGTACACAAAAATCACGGTTCGGTACGTACCTCGGTTTTGACGCCACGGTTCGGTATATTTTCGGTACAGTAAAGGAAGGAAAAAAGCAAAACATATAATTGCTTTTTATCGTTTATTTTGAACTCTTGTTAACAAGTTTGCAGGCTTTTACAGTGGAGCAGCAGTAATAATCGCAGTAGGTAGGCCTCAGATTTATTTTTCTGTTTTAATAACAGTAGTGACCTCAATTGGACCACTAGTGAACTCTAGTGGGAACAACCACATTGACTCAAGTGCAGCATTAGTGCATTAACAGAGCAGCATTAACATTAACAGTTCAAGCTTATAGGCCTGCACAGATTCTTAGTCTTTTCATTTTTCTAGGAAATGAACTTTTCCAGCTTGACTGAATACAAAATAAAGTGCAGCATCAAAATAATAGTAAACAATAGGGGTGTTGGAAAAAATCGATTCACCTAAGTATCGCGATTTTTAATGTCACGATTTTTTGAATCGATCTTTTATTCCAGAATCGATAATCGGGGGGGGGAAAAAAAAAGAAAAAAAAATCCCCAGCTGTGTACTTCGGTACACAGCTGTACCGGACCGGACGTCCTGTACCGAAAAATTTCGGTATGATTACGTGTACCTTTACACCCCTATTCTTGAGAGTACAGTCAGGACCTGTTTGTAGGTTCCAATAGCAGCACGGTTGCGCAGTGGTAGCACTGTCACTCACAGCTAGAAGGTCCTGGGTTCGATTCCCACCTGGGACGCCGAGTGTGTGTCTCCCCATGTCTTCAGTGCCTACTGCCCAGGTGGGCTATCTCGTCAAAAGGGCCTTTCTGTGTGGAGTGTTGCATGTTTTCCCCGTGCTCCTCTGAGCTTCCTCCATACATTGGTATGGACCCCCACTAAAAACATACAGAAGATCATCATCTGACCAGTGACAACAACGTTTGAAGATGGTCCCCTGGCTCTGTACACAAGAAAGCTGCCCACTGCTCCTGGCCTGCCCATCAGTGCAAGATTAAGAAAGATAAGATTGGGCTGATAGGGTGATTTCTTCTTCTTCTGTGGTGTTTTATGGCAGTTGGCATCATTTATGTTGCATTACCACCTCCTTCTGGATTTATCCATCCACTGTTTCCCTGTAAAACCAGATCCTTCCTTGAGCAATTGATGCTCGTCGACCTCTCACCCCCGTTCTTCTTCTTTTTGGTGTTTTATGGCAGTTGGCATCCTTAATGTTGCATTACCGCCCTCTTCTGGATCCATCCATCTTCTAACTCACCCCCGTTTGACTACTTGAGCAATTGTGATGTAATCATTGAGTGATGCCATCAGTGATGATGTCATCAGTGATGTCACTCAAGCAATTGTGATGTCACTCGAGTGACATTGTCATGAGATTGTGACATCATCAGTGGGAAGCAGGGAAGGGATGCTGATGATGTCACATGATTTCTTTCTTTTTCTTTCACCAGAATCATTCCAGACCCCTGAAAAGTGTTTTGGCATATATATATATATAATACTCTTCAAAATGATTGATTTATGTCAGCCTAAACATGTGGGTATATATATATATACCGTATACATATACACACACATACACATATATATATATATATATATATATATATACCACCATATATATATACCCACATGTTTAGGCTGACATAAATCATTTTGAGGAGTATTATATATACCACAATGAATAAAACTCATAAATCGTTTTGAGGTGTGTGTATATATTATATACACCTCAAAACTATTTATGTCAGCCTAAATGTACGTAATGTCTATTATGTAAATAAAAAGGTGGATAAACTGATTTGAATTGACCCTCTGCTACATTCCAGATCATCAGTAACCCGCACTGCCGATAAAGCGATACAACCAAGATGACATCAGATCAGACACGTCATCAGCGTTTCCCTAATGGGGATTTTTACACGATTTCCCTGATGAAGGACGGCCTGAAACTCAGCGTTCCTGAATCTAAGGGAGGATGGGAAGAGGAGGAGGTGGGAGGGGCGTGTGGTTTATTTTTATCACAGCCACCTTTCACAAATAGTAGGCAGGCTAAAAAAAAATAGACCTCAAGAGTTCTTCTCAATCGAAGACGCTTGTGCAGCAAACCATGCATTTATTTGCGATAGAAGGAGACTTTAAGCCCCCCCCCCTCCCTTCCCCACTCCCCCTAATGTTACGTAATCTAGCATGTGAATGTCAAGAGACATTGAGTTGAGAGAGAGTTGGGGGAGGTGTTATTTGGTCTATGCAAAGAGCTCCCAAAACTCTTACCCAGGGAACACTGTGTACTCTGGTATCCCCAGAGATTTATATGTTAGATTACCACCTCCAACACGCACGCACGCACAAGCACGCACGCTCACTCCAGAGTCGCTGATTCCAGCTACGCCTATATATACCAAATAAGAAGAACGCTATTAAAAGAACAGGTGGATTTACGCTGCTTCCACTCCATTCATCTCTCCATTCAGGAATTGTGTGAATGAGTGAGTGTAGAATAGTGTTGAATGAACGGATGGATGAATGCACGGATGAACGCCCCTCTCCTCTCAATGGACTTTTCTTCTTTTTTCATCACAGAGGCAGCAGAGAGGAGAGAGGGATGTGCGGCTGCAAGCGCAATAACCAGGCAGAAATGTTTTGGGTGCAAACATGGGGGGGGGGGGGGGCGCAGGGCAGGGGGGGCTAGTGCGTGTGCATGTGTGTTTGCGCGCGCACACACACACAGTGTACATGTGCATGTGTGTTTGCGCACACACACACACACAGTGTACATGTGTGTTTGCGCACACACACACACACAGTGTACATGTGACAAAAGCCGTTCATAAATATTCAGCCTCTCTATTCATGCGGATTGGATTCATCTCTTGAGGGGGTTTATTGTGTGCAGCAGCAGAGCTCCCAACCCAGAACCCAGCCATGTGACGCTGGAGGATGCTAGTGTTGTAAGTGTGTGGTGGTGTGGGGAGAGAGAGAGAGAGAGAGAGAGAGAGAGAGAGAGAGAGAGAGAGAGAGAGAGAGAGAGAGAGAGAGAGAGAGAGAGGAGAGAGAGAGAGAGAGAGAGAGAGAGAGAGGGAGCGTTCTATAAATAGTACTAGAGCTCCTCTTCCATTGACATCATTTAGGCAGGAGAGATGGAAAAATAAATAGGGGGAGGGAGGACAGAGGCCGAGGTTCCTTCATCTGAGAGCTTGAAATTCAAACAAAACCTGCCCAGCCGTCCCTCCATGCACACTCTGAGCAGAAAGGGTAGTGAGCGCAGAATGGTTCTCTATGGCAGTGGTACATGCGTATCAGATGGGTGGGCGTCCGGGTAGTGTAGCGGTAGATTCCCTGCCTACCAACACGAGGGTCACAGGTTCGCGCCCCCGTGTTACCTCCGGCTTGGTCGGGCGTCCATACAGGCACGATTGGCTGTGTCTGCGGGCGGGAAGCCGGATCAGGGGTATGTGTCCTGGTTGCTGCACTAGCGCCTCCTCTGGTTGATCGGGGCGCCTGTTTGGGGCAGAAGGGAACTGGCGCGAATAGCGTGATCCTCCCACGTGCTACGTCCTGCCGGTGAAGCTCCCCGCTGTCAGGTGAAAAAGAAGCGGCTGGCAACTGTGCATGTGTCGGAGGAAGCATGATGCTAGTCTATGGCTCTCCCCAGATCAGCAGAGGGTGGAGCAGCGACCGGGGCAGCAGGGGGAAATTGGCCAAGTACAATTGGGGAGAAAATGGAGAAAAATCTGAAAAGGAAAAATAATAATAATAATAATAATAAATATAGCCGCAAGCGGCGATGCGGGGTCCAAGCTTCTGGTGACTTGGGGGTTATATGTCAGATAATATAGACACTGAATTGCACATTTAGTCAGAGTTGATAGGTGCACAAGTGTACCAAGTTTGCAAGTAATATGTAGTAAGTAGCAGTGGTGGTTGGTAAGCCAAATGGCGGCTGTCAAAGAGGCTTATTAAGCAATGGACTTTTTCTAGGCAAACTGTCATAATTTCAAATCCTAGTTTCCTTATAAGCTTAGATGTGTTAGCCATGAGTGGACAGCTTACTGAGGTGTTGCTTTTGTGGTGTTCCGAGTCCATTGGATGAAGATAGTGTGCTGCTTCTACTGTACACTTCTGATCATGGTTATAGATGTGCTCAGTGAGGAAAGGATTAAACAAACTGTTCCTGAATGGTGATCTAAGTAATTGGTTGTCACAATGAAAAGCCAATGCTTTTGTAGTAGTGGTGGTAGTCATAAATCTGGTCTGCATAAGCACAAGGCCAGAATTTGAACCATTTGTCTTGAAATTAATGTAAAATCCTAACTATCACTAGATACTCCACATGGTACATTCATAGTGTCTCTGTATAGATATAACAAGATTAATATTCAGGTTGTGTAAATCACTCTTTAAGTCAAACTGTTAGTGGCTTAATAGGTTATCAGTTAACAAGTTACTTGTCTGTTATTCAGATGTTTTAAAAGGGTAAGCTTGGGCACAGTGGACATCTACAAGTTGGCAATAAAAGTGTAAGCTCAAGGTTGACTAAAGGAGTTAGGATATAATGCATAAAAAACTGGGACAAAAGACAGCAAAGGAGGCAGATATATGATTCAAACAATAAGTTTTTATTGCAAATAATAGTTTTTATGAAATGAAAAACTTAAAATATATCAATCCATTTTGTCCTTGTGTGGGGCTGAGTCGGGGTTTCTGGACTGTGTGGAGGGACTGTTGAGTCTTGGAGTCAAGTCTGAGTCAGGGCTATGATTTGTCTATTATGTCAACTCAGATGTGATTGAGCATGAGGATAGCTTCTTCCATTTCGTCTGTAGTCATTTGAGTTGGTGATTTTGTAAGCAGTGGTGTGTTAAGTGCGAGTGGGATGGTGTATGATGTTTCCTGGTTATTGATGGACAGAGAGAATTGGATATGTGTTTTGCGGTTTCTGTTTTATGGCGTTGATTGCATTTGTGACATTTGTATGTGAGTGAGTCAAAGTTTACAGTAGTGATAGGTGCCAAAAACAGAAGTACTTGTTTGTGACGGTGGCAGAAGAGACTTCACCATAGATGCTTTGAGTGGTGGGTGGTGGTGGTTCTGTGTATGATTCAAGTGCAGTGGTGGGTGTTGATGTTGTGGTTGGGGTGGTTGTCAGATATGTATTGGTTTGTATGCATGTATGGATAGGTTGGTCAGGTGGTACCAGTCATCAATGTCAGGTTTACAGTACCCCCACACAGCTAGGTCAATGGTTCCAGTTGCATCACTGAGGAGGAAGGTTGTTGTATTCATGGTGGTGCCGGCTCAGGTTGTTGCTTCAGTTGTGGGTTTTACCAGTTTGATTACTTTGCAAGTGATGTTGATCTGTGGAAGAGCATGGCATAAACAGACAAATTAGTCATAGGAAGTAGTATGTTTAGCTTTTATAACTTCACATTGACATGACACTATTTGCATATAGGTTGACTTTAGAAAATCTGGAGTATGTAATTCAAATTCAAAGATTCAAGGCCAAGGTTCAGTAGGTGGCATTTTGTTTTTGCATGATATTGTATGTTTTATCTAATGTCACTGTGGCATAGGGTGCAAAAAAAGATAGTAGACTTACTTTTTCGAAGTGGCGTCCTTCATTCAGAATGGTGGTGGTTGCATGTGAATAGCCACCCAGGGAGTGATGGATTATGGGAATTTGAGTCCGAGTCTCCAAGCCCTGAGTCAATTAGGTGGCTCACACGTGTGTGTGTGTGTGTGTGTGTGTGTGTGTGTGTGGGAATGGGGGGGGGGGGGGGTGTCACAGCAGGTGGCATTAAAAGTTTAGACATTACAAGTACCGCATAGTACCACACTTCAAATAAACCAAACTATACCTTTCACAAATCAACTCAATAAGTGTCAAACTAAATGAATGCCTGCGAAACTGTTTTCGGATGTGTGAGATGTGCAAAATAAATCAGCATTGTTTTTCGGTGGAGTGTCCCTTTAAGGCCAAAACTCTTAACATCTTACTTGGCTTTAATTAAACACACAAGATAGGAATACATTTCAAATTTTTATACCCATAGCTCCACCCATCTTCCCAGGGGGGGGGATGCAAACACACAAACAATAACTCACCAATTCAGCTTCAGAGTTTAGATTCAACAGGGCACCATTGGCAC
>NC_139652.1:16664830-16667495 GCF_964638095.1 Poromitra crassiceps
AAGCTAGCACAATGAAGTCTGAGCTAGTCAAACACTTATGAACTATAAAGCTAGCACAATGAAGTCTGAGCTAGTCTAACCCTTATGAACTCTAAAGCTAGCACAATGAAGTCTGAGCTAGTCAAACACTTATGAACTATAAAGCTAGCACAATGAAGTCTGAGCTAGTCTAACCCTTATGAACTATAAAGCTAGCACAATGAAGTCTGAGCTAGTCAAACACTTATGAACTATAAAGCTAGCACAATGAAGTCTGAGCTAGTCTAACCCTTATGAACTCTAAAGCTAGCACAATGAAGTCTGAGCTAGTCAAACACTTATGAACTATAAAGCTAGCACAATGAAGTCTGAGCTAGTCTAACCCTTATGAACTATAAAGCTAGCACAATGAAGTCTGAGCTAGTCAAACACTTATGAACTATAAAGCTAGCACAATGAAGTCTGAGCTAGTCAAACACTTATGAACTATAAAGCTAGCACAATGAAGTCTGAGCTAGTCTAACCCTTATGAACTCTAAAGCTAGCACAATGAAGTCTGAGCTAGTCGGCCCAGAAACCGAACCGCGGAGCTGGAGACGCTGGTGCCCGGGCAAAGGTGTTTGGGGTCCGCCAGATCATGCAGCAGGAAGAAGTTCAGAGCTGTGAGTAACCTAGACAAAGACCTAGACCAGTGATACTCAACTTGCAGCCCGCGGGATGCAGGCGCCCCCTGTGTGGCCCGCGATGGAATTGCAACACAACTGAACGCAACATGCAAGATACCCGCTGAATAAGTGTCCAAATGTTCATGTCATTCTGGCCAATACTCCACTTCGGTTATATTCAGTCTGGAATATGGAATATCTTTCAATAATCTATGATTTAGCTGCTAAATTGTCAAATACCGCCGTCTGCTCGATACCCAGGCACTTATGTATGTACTTAACCTAACTAACTTGACCTAACTAACTAACTGGTGTGCACAACATTGTCAGACTAAACTCCGACTGACACCCCAAAAACCTACAATCAATATACAAAAACAAAAAATGTATATTGTTTATTAACTGGCCCCTGGCCTTCTATCATTTCACGAAAGTGGCCCCCGGGCAAAGCAAGTTGAGTATCCCTGACACAGCGGCTCCTGGAGCTGGAAGGGATTCATCCCAGACTTGCTCAAAGGCACTTCGGCAGGATGGCTGTTTATGTAACCGAGTGAATCAGACTCCCCTGAGTCCCGGGTGGTAGTGAGTTGTTGGTTAAACTCACTCCCCAGTATGAAGGCCCGTTACCCATGGTGCATGCCCTCTTGGTGTTGCGGTTAGCACCTGTGCATTTTAAGCGGTAGAGCGTCGGTTCAATTCCCGCCTCCGCCCCTCAACAAGCCCTTAACATGGGTTACCTTTGCTTGAACCCCGGTTGTGAGGCTGAATGTGGGATTCTTTGATGACCATGCAGGCCAACCTGACAGCCTCATTCGCTATAACCCGAAAAGGTTAGCAGCAGTTCATTCATCCATTTGCACACGTCTAGGCTGGAAGGCTGAATAACTTTGTTCTCTGTTGTCGATCACACAGCGGCTTCCTTCGCCCATGTAGCACAGACACTCTGTTTAGCACATTTGTTGCACAAATCTGTCAACAAAGCCTGAAAGGTGTCGTACTAAATGGGGACAAGGCGTGAGCTGGAGCTTCCTATGATATTTATATATTATATTATTTATATATTTATATATGTGAGCTGGAGCTTCCTATGATATTTATATATTATATTATTTATATATTTATATATGTGAGCTGGAGCTTCCTATGATATTTCAAATGTGTTTCTCTCCAGTCCAGAGGATGAATCATAAGGCCTAATTCAGTCGTATTGGTGGAGTGCTTTTGTCATAGTCTCTGCTCGCCTCTCCCTCCCTCTCTCTCTCTCACACACACACACACACACACACACACACACACACACACACACACACACACACACACACACACACACACACACACACACACACACACACACATAACATAACATACACACACAGTCTCACTTTCTTTCTGCAGGCCCAGGAAAACAAAAACAAATAGCAGCTATGCGACTAAAGTATATAGGCTGGGGAACTTTTCAATGGAGCCAGGATAAAATTCATAAACAGGTGGACAAGTTCCAAATGAGGGTTGGGTAATACAGTATATCAATATTATATTGATAAGTCTCTTAGTCTTTTAGTATATTGTAATATGGTGATATGGCACAAGTTTGATCTTTTCCTGGTTTTAAAGGCTGCATTATAACTTACTTACACGACGCGCACATGCTCGCACACACACACACACACACACACACACACACACACACACACACGTACACACACACACACAATTGCAATTCTATGGTGATTCCTGGAAGTCTATTCCCACAATTATTTTATCAAGCCCATTATAATTTAGCTGTCACGATATTTTCGCCTGCAGATGAGTCAGAGGCCTGTTGATAAATATAATAGCAATAATAGCCTAGTTATTTTTCATAGTGAGCACTTTTCACAGCAGTTACAAAGTGCTTTAAAAGAATGAGTGGAAAGTGTGAGCGGTGGATACAAATGTGGACAAAGAAGAAAAAGAGTGAAATATCCAGTAGCATTTCAGCACCGCGGACAGCGCCTGCGCACTCTCTCTCTTTCCACTTC
>NC_139652.1:16667695-16687695 GCF_964638095.1 Poromitra crassiceps
TCTCTCTCTCTCCCCCCCATCTCTCTCTCTCTCTCTCTCTCTCTCTCCCTCCTCTCCCCCCCCATCTCTCTCTCTCTCTCTCTCTCCCCCCCCCTCTCTCTCCCTCTCTGTCTCCCTCGTTCCGCAAGATTCAAGATTCACTTTAACAGCCACAGTAAGTAATCAGGTTATAAACGAGGAATTTGAATTAGTGCAAGTATGCAGCGCAGCGGTCACCTCAATAGTAGAAGACGAAGCAATTAGCCTACAGAAAAACAATCACAAATTATAAAGTGCAAAATATAAAGTCGTTAAAGTGACATGGGGGGGGGGGGGGGGGTAGGACAATGTCTGTGGGGGTGACCCCGGTGCATTACTGAGCCGGTTGTGCTCATGGGACATGTGGGGGGGGGGGGGGGGGGGGGTGATAAAGTCCTTATTTGTGGGGGGCTCTGGTACCGCCAGACATCAGTCTTCTGCCAAGGGGGAGGGCCTTAAAGAGTTTATGACCTGGGTGGGAGGGGTCAGCCATCATTTTCCAAAACAGCTTCAGCCTCCGGGCAGTGTGCGTATAGCTCCTGAAGGGATGGCATGCTGCATCCGACCACCTTTTCAGCACGGAGGATGATCCTGCAGTCTGGAGATGTCCCTGAGGGCAGCAGCAGCAGCGTACCAGACGGTGATGATGACACTTGACTGACGCCTCCTGACACTTGTACCTTGATTTGATTATTCAATTCATCCATCCAATGCGTTTTCCTTATCAACAGTACTGTGTTCATATCTGTGACGACCCTCCCACTCTCCTGGCCTTGCGTTGCGTTGCAGGAGCCTGGTGCTGGGGGGGGTCGTCAGGCTGATTGAGTGCACCTGGGCCCCGGCGTGCTTCCTGCACAGACCGAGAGAAGCTGGATAAATGGCCAAATGACACGGAGGAAACATATTTAGTACAGTGGGAAGTGTGTCTGGTGCTTGTCTTTCACGATCCATATGGGTCATGACTCTGTGAATGCAAAACAGCTCTGCCTGAAGCGACATACTCACTCACTCACTCTCTCTCTCTCTCTCTCTCTCTCTCTCTCTCACTCACACACACACGACACACACACACACACACACACACACACACACACACACACACACACACAAATCCAATTAGTGAGGGACATGAAGCAGCTCACCTGCTAATAACAAGGCACATCTATGATAAACAGATTCAGTGAACAGTCACCTTCTCAACCCTGACAGAGCAGAACTGGGCCAGATGGTTAGATAGTGAGGACCGCAGAGACTAATTGGGCGGCGTTTACGACTAGAAGTGTCTTCTCTTTCTCTCCATGACGACGTTTCACTTCTGAACGCTTGTTGTCTTTCGTCATTATCTTCCCCGGCACCCAAACAATGTGGGGAAAAACACATTGAGAGAGCGCCTCCTCCTTGTTTATGGGCTGTCTGTTTGCGGCTTTGATCCGCTAGCTCCTTTGCTAGCTCCCGCTCCTTTGACAGCAGTGCAAGTGAAGGAGAAGCCCTCTCTCTCCTCCCTCCTCAGCTACTGCTCTTGAGGTGCTCTTGAGGAGCTGCTCCAGTGGAGGACGTGCACAGACTGTGCTTTACTGGGCTGCTCCCAGGTGTAACAGCTTGCCACGGTGTGACTGCGTGGCAAGCTGTTTGTTACAACCCGGCTCAAGGAAGTAACAAAGGAGGGAGTCATACGCCAAAGTAAAAGTTAAAACAATTGTTATTGTTAAGTTAAAGACCCCCTAAAGTCAAAAATCAGTTGTTCTTCTTGTTCCTGCAGTTGGATGTCTGAGCTTCACTGTGCAGAATGAGAGTTTGACACTAGAAGCTGTTTCTACAATCGTCTGCTGAAAGTGGAAAGTTTCTCAGAGCTCACTGAAAAGGCCGTTTTCAACAAGGAAGATTCGTGACATCACAAATCTTGGAGCCAATCCCTGTCAAGTATTCAGCAGTTTAAAGCCCCAACACATTCTCACTCCCAACTCGTCATATACTGCAGATCGGTGAGGATTCCTCGTCGTCACTTTGTCATGAGTGAGAATGTATTGCAAAGCCCGCGTTGTATGCTGTGATTGGCTAGTTATGTTTCTAGATAACCCTGATTGCTTGCTTTGGAGTTTTAAATGAGGAAGAAGGAGGGGAAGTCATTTTAAGGATTTTAACAAGATAAAGTAACCTTAAAAAAAACATCACACACAAATTATTATTCAAAGCAGAGCATTTTATACACATCTTGAAACATGACTTTAGGGGGTCTTTAATCTAAGGGGAAATAACTAGCCGGCCGACACAAACTACATTCAACTAAAGAACAGAACAAAGTGTGCATGGGTGAGGAGGGCGAGAGATATGATTGGTCTCACGGTTTTTAATGCCATTGAGTACTTGGGGCCCAGGTGCACTCAATCAACCTTAACGAGGACCCCACCCACCAGGCTCCTGCAAGCATGGAGGTATGGAGATGGATCGGGGCACACGCTACGAACCCCGACGGCCTCTGACATGGAACCCGCAAGGAAAGGGGAAAAGAGACCAGCCAATTTGACCAAAGAATACCTGGAGACGGGATCTCCAAGCAGACATCAAGAGACTGGGATACAGCTGGCATCAGATAGAAAAAAGGCGGATGGCCGAGATCTCTGGAAGTCCCTTGTTGACGGCCTATACCCCTGGAGGGGTGTCAGACATAAGTAGGTGGAAGCCTGCAAGTCACAGAAACAGGAGGGTGGGAAGGTCGTCACACCCCCTCCATAAAAAACAGGGTCCCACCAGGAACCCTAGCAAAAAAACAACCAACTTTACAACATTATACATTTACTTTCCCCCCGGACTCGCCCTCCCGGATGAGCCCGCATGATGTTCTAACCAGGTGGAGGTACCGGATGTGTTCGGCCTGCAGGATATGTTTGGGCTCCCGCGACTAGATGACATCACGGCTTCACGCATTGTGATTGGCTGTACGTCTGGCTTCACGCATTGTGATCGGCTGTACGTCTGGCTTCACGCATTGTGATTGGCTGTACGTCTGGCTTCACGCATTGTGATTGGCTGTACGTCGGGCACATCAGCTTAACATGCCGGAGGGGGGGGGGGGGGGGGGGCGGAGGGGGACATGCCAAAAATGTCTGACAATCATTCTAATGGAAAATAACTAGACAACACTACATTGTATTAAACAAAAGAACAGAACAAAATGTGCATGGATGAAAAAACGGAGAGATACTGTTTGGTCTGAAGGTCTTTCTAAACTCAGGGAGGAGCACACGGGCCCAGGTGCACCCAATCAGCCTCAACTACGATGATCCCTCCTCCTGCAGGCTATAACAGGAGAGGCAGCAGCCGAGCGGGAGGGTCGTCACAAAGCCAGTGCTGAAAAAGAGCATAATATGAGCTCTGTCAATGTTCCCTGGATGTAAATGGATAACACAGTCAGTCTCTGGATGGACTCCCTCCAACAGCCTGTTAGAGCGCTGAACAATCCACCTGGCCTATTCCATAAACCATTAAATAGCCTTTGCCCAGTCAGCAGAGAGGGAGTGGGAACATACATCACTGCCACTGGGAAAGGATTTATCACCGGCCAAACAAGGCCCTGCCTGAACTCTTCATTAACAGCCATTAAACAGAGCCGCCAGCAGGAGGCAGACTGAACTCCATCACTGGGACAGTCCTCCTCTGCAGCTGTCAGTCAGTGGAAACGCTGTCGGCTGTCACGCTGTCATGGACCAGCAGAATTTTCCCCCAAGCCTGCGAGCATTGGAGAGAGGGCAGCACAAATGAGTCCCAAGATGAGTTTCTATCACTTTAAACAGATGAAATGACGAGCTTCGCGAAAACTTGGAAACCTTACAATGACTAGGGGCCCTTTTCCCACATGGGAAAGAGCAGAGCCATAGACCCTTTTCACAGCAACCCGTTTTTAGGCGGTAAAGCAGGAAGTAAAGCAGCTGTAACCGATAGCATTAAGATTAACGAAGGCCCTGGCACTGGAACAACTAAATGGAATGGAACCATAATAACGGTATTATTGGTTACACCTGCTTTACTTCCTGCTTTACCACCTTGTGCTGTGAAATGGGTCTATTGAGCCAGCAGTTCCTGACAAATCACAAGACAGCACTGCCCCCTACAGGACCACACATGCAGACAAGGCACAAGCTTCCATACATGGAAATAAAGAATAAATCTGGTCGAGATTGCATGCCTTCTTGCAACCCGAATATAGATCAGCAGCAAAGGCATGCTATTTTTATTGTTATTAAATAATAATAAATTAAGAGATAGCCTAGCTTAATTTAGTCTAAAATAATATGGGATTTTGACTTTTGGGAAATGTACTGGAGAGGTTAACACTACATTAAGTTGTTCTTCAGTTTACTGGTAGCTATACTTTGTTCTCCCATCCATTTAGCCTACTGTGCCTAGCTGTGTCGCTTTTGTGCAGCTGGATAGCTATACAAAATCCTTTGTGCAAAAAATAAATGTCATGCTGTTTAATTGAAAGAAACCCCCTGTCTTTTCAAGATTTATATTAAAGAAACATCATTTTAAACTCCAATCTCCACAGATAGGCCTACTCTCACCCTCACCACACCACATAGCCTACTTTAACATTGGCAGCCTACAAAAATGAGTCTACTCTGCCCTCCAGTGGCTGTGTTGAAAACAGTCCCGTACACGCATTACATCATGGTTTCAGATGAATTCTCCACTAATAGGAAATATTAGGTCATGGTGACTGCCACCAATCAAAGGCTGAGAGCTGCCCTCTTGTTTGAGTGAAGTGGCTGTGCAGTGTGCACGAATCACTGAGCGGGCTGCCACACAAGAGGCGGACATGTGTCAAGCGCTATCATCAGCTGAGTTGAAAGGAAAATGCCAGCCCAGTCAGTGTGCCCATGCACTTGTAGAAACACAGCAATTAAAAATCCAATAGTGCATTGACTACATGCCTATATGTGTGTTATTATTACCAGTAACATCCAAATAGTTTGAATAGTCTATATACTGTATGCCTTATTGACCTTGGATTTTGAGATTATAATGTTTATTGTCAAGGGGCATGTAAGTAAACCTTGATTTATAGACATGTCATTCTATACAAATTGATCTAGCTGCTGTGTAGAGCTATTTTGCTTCCAATTGACTCCAAACTCAGCGTTGTGCATTTTAGGGACATTTTTGCTATTCCAGTGGGTTTTTCGAGACAGGAGCAGTGAATGACTAAACACGTTCCACCAGAATAGCCTACCACAGGTTGGACTACACAATATTCCCGGCCCGATTTGGTAAACAGCACGCTGGAGGGAGGACAGGACGCACAGGGGGGAACATTCAGATTAAAACACTTGGCGAAGGTTGATTTGAAGGAATTGAAGCCCTGACCCCGTTTTCGTCATGAACCGACGCCGTTACGTCGGATCAGAGCCGCACCAGCCGCTGCTTTATATTAGACAGAAATCCCCAATATGATCTGCTCGATATAGATAATAATAATAATAATAATAACGCGAGAGTTTGCAAGTTGCCTCAAGACTGTAGTTGCAACTGTCAAAGGTGGAGTGGATACGCGCATGACCCAACACACATTACTGTAATACTGTACACGGCCGCCAAGATAATATCCGTATAAAAAAAGCGAATTAATCCCGAGGTAAGGACCCGCGCGGAGTGGACCAGAACCGACCGCGATCTGGCGTTTCTGCACCTTTTCCTTCGCTTCGTTTTCTTTTACTCTAACCAACTGTCTCGCAACCGTCGAAATTACTGCACTTAAACATATTTTTGTGCCTCCCTTTAGCTCCAGCCAGCGCAAGGATTTTTTTTTTTTTTTTACTCCTCCTTCGTAATAAAGTCGCCATTTTGCTTCACTGCCTATATAAACCATCCCGTATTCTAATATCTTTCCCTCAAGGAGTCGGGGACATACCTATCTTTCCTGCCTGTTCGTAACATTTCGGGAGTGTTTATTAACGCGAGGAGGACAGCGGTGGAAGAAGCGCCTCCGCCTCGTGTGGTGTACATATGAATGCAGGAGAGAGAGAGGAGGGGGGCTAAAGCCGTTGGAAACTGGGCAGTAATAAGGTGAAAGTCTCCGGGATTTATTTTCATATCTCTATTCCTCTTCTACCCTGCTCCTTTTCCCCTCCGCCGCCTCGTCGCCTGCAGACTGTGGGGGTTGATCGGACGATCGGACTTGCTTCCAGGCCCCCCAGACCCGCCTGTCCGTGTGACCGGCCGGTGTTTGACGCACAGCACAGCAGGTGTGATTGCCATGTAACATAACGTTGGTGGAAAAGCGCCCACCTAGGTGCCTATCTCCTCCTGACCCCCTCACGTGGGTGACCCACCCGGGGAGTGCTGGGTGACTCCCCCCGACAGTCCAGGTAGGTGTGGCCCTCCTCCTCCACAGAAGTGGGACAACACTGTTTTTCTGTTGTTATTAACCAGATACATAAATATTGACCACAATGTATCCATGTTGAACTTCACACGGGATTGACCACAATGTATCCATATTTAAACTTCACACGGAATGGGCAGGCTGCCTGTCACGTGCCGGAGCTCAAAAGTCTGATTTCTAGGCTGACTCGTCAGCAGCAGCTGTGAGTGTGTGACAGATGTTTTCGTGTGAGTGGGTGTCACCGCGATTTCGTGTGTGTTGTGTCTAGCCAAATGTATGTATGGCCATGTAAAGGGTAGGACTATCAGATTCCTTATAAGTTGAATCCCTTGTGAAATAGATATTGCAATGTTTTAATATACAATTATGCCATACAAATATGACAGCAAAACTAAACATTATATATAATATTTTCCAAGAATCCTTGTCTGACGCTAGCTAAATAGGTCAGGAGATACAACCATTACATATAAAAAAAAAAGTATAAAAGGTCATTATTAACTCAAGCACTGCAAGCAAACTAGTTTAGATGAGAATATTAAGCAATATTATTCAGATTTGTCATCCGGGATGTTCTCTCTCCTTCCGCCAATCCGCCTGTCAGTCATATTTTGAAATCCTAGTCTGTAGTTCTCAAACTCCTCTCAGACTCAGACAGACACAGAGAGGAAGTCGTATTTTACGTGCGATAAGAATCCTTCCTTCCTCTGCTTGCCATGTCATTTAGATGACGGAGATATGTCTAATATGGGCAACAGTGCCAGTCTGTGTCTGTGTGTGTGTGTGTGTGTGCGTCCTGTATTTCTTCCACATGTATATTTGCCTGCAAGGTCACCATGCTTCTGAATTCTTTAGGCAAATTTGTCCACATTTATAATCGTATTGTGACGCTGACTTCACGGCAACGCGACACAAACCGTGCGGACGCACACGGTCACAGCGAGGAAGCTGCCATCGTGCCTCGGTGTGCACTGAATAGCGCGGCGTGTAAACGGATACGGAGAGGCCCTCCGACGAGCGAAACCTTTGTGTGCCGTTGTGATTCATTAGGAGAGTGACATGAACATGTACTAAGAGAAAGCATGTCGGGCGCCTTCATCAGCACCACTTAGCATAATTAGCGATTGTCAGCCCCTTCATCCATTAGACTGCCCCATGCTGTTTGAACGAGGGCCAGCGCCTCATAGCTGACATCGGCATGCTATGCATTAAGCGTAGCGGCATAGACAGGCCCGAGCGGAGTGCTCCTGGTAATCTCGCGGTCACGGAATCGAGGACGAGGAGCTTCGGCGTAGTGTGACTTTGACCTCAAACACCCGTTTCTGCCGTTGACCGTTTGACCCCGATCAGGAAACGCGCCGCGGATCTCCGTGATATTAAAAAGAGGGTACGACGACGACACTACTCGCTTCCCCCCGCCCCCTCTGTCTTTGACTCACCTCTTGTCTAATGGGCAGAGCATGGAGTTGGTGTGTAAGTGAGGATATTGATTTTGAAATGAAACATGGAAGGTCACACCCTCATTACCACTCCTGATGATGTGTGTGCGGCGCGCCTCAACTCAGATAACCTCCAATCCAACAGCGGCGGCGCGCCTGGCACACTGCTATTGTAGAGCGATCGACGCGGTGGACATTGTTACTAATGTCTTGACAAGTACAGCAACAGGGTTGAGATGGTAGACTATTATCCTAATATTGCCTCTAGCCATTTATGTTTCCTGTTTGTTTGCTTCCCCTTCCCCCCGGCAGGCATGGAGAGCCCGAGTGGCCCCAGGCTTGGGAAGCTGTCCTCATCGGGGCTGCCCAGGGGCCGGCCGCCCAAGCACGGACACCCCCAGGAGGGCTGCAGGACCGCGGCAGTCCCTGAAAACAACAACAAACACGGTGAGTGACACACCACCACCACACTTCGTTAAAGGAACACTCCGCCCATTTTCAACCAGCTTTGTATCATTAGAACATCAGTAGTATATCAGAAAACCGTAAACTGTTTTGAAGTCTGTCATTTAATTTGACAGTTATTGAGTGTTAAAGTGTGATGTCAGTGATGTCACTGGTCCACACTAACTCACATGAATAACTCATTAACTCAAATCAACTCTCAATAACTGTCAAACTATTCATCATTCATCTAGTTTGACAGTTATTGAGAGTTGATTTTAGTTAATGAGTTATTAATTTAAGTTAGTGTGGACCAGTGATGTCACTGGTCCACACTTTAACACTCAACTGTCAAATTAAATGACAGACTTCAAAACAGTTTACAGTTTTCTGATATACTACTGATGTTCTAATGATACAAAGCTGGTTGAAAATGGGCAGTGTTCCTTTAAGTGTAAAGAAAATGTGGGTTCAGATCGACGCAGGGGTTTCTTGTCATATTGTTTGGAGATGCGAGCCGGGCAGTGGGAGTACATTTTTTTCCGTGAGACCCGGGTTTGACCCAGGATCACTTCCATTTGGGGTTGCAGACAAGAATAGCTCTTGGGGTGGTGGGTTTCACATTTGTGTATTGTTTTTCTATCACGTTACTGTGAGTCTGTGACTGATGTTCTAGTCGGTGAAGCGAGTTGTGTTGTCTTCAGCGTTAGCTCTGCTTTCATACCGTTAGCTTTGCATTTTAACGAGGTGTAATTGGTCGAGACAAGCTATTTGCTAGCTCGCCATGAAATTGTGTCACTTTACGTTAGCAGACTGAATTGTCAACTCATATAAGCAGTCAACTGGTGGAGTGGGCTGATTCAAATCATCTGGACCCAGGCACGTTACGTTGACGTTATTGACTTGTTCAGTTGCATAACCTCCTACTACCTAGTAACGTTACGTTAATGTCTGTCAAATGCTAACGGATACTCACTATTAGCAACACAACTCGCTTTTACACTATATACATTTGAAGTTTCATCACAGTATAGAAAACAATACACAAACTTGTGTTTACCTCTTGTTGGTCACAAAACTTCAATCCATAATATGATCACTTTGGTCCTCCACGGACGGAAGTGTGCCCGAGAATAGAACAACATTACTAATGTGAAAGCTGACCAGCAGGGGGGGCAGCTGAGGTGGGGGCAATCATTCTCCTGCACGGAAGAGAATCAGTCGTTCCTAGTGTGGAAACACCCTTATTTGGATAGATCACGATGCAAGAACAGTTGTGCTGGAATTGCAATGACATTTTATTTTTATGTTGGGTGAGAAGAGCAATAAGACCAGCTGAAGAAATTTAATTGTATTTATAATTCCCTCACGGTGGTTGTAATTTCCCAGCTGTGTGTGTGTGTATGGGGGGGGGGGGGGGGGGCACTACAACTAAGTGAATATGAAATGAAATACTGGATCTATCTGACTATTTTGTAGCTGGTGATAGGTTTGTGCTCGTATGCCAAACAACGACTGGTCGGCTAGCCGTTCAGACGTTCAAAGTTCCTTCTCAACGTGTCTCATCACCGTGCAACAGATCGCCTCGGCCGCGTCTCTTAATGGGTTACAGTTTACCTGGGGATTGGCTGGCTCCACGGCCCCCCGATGCAGCTCTGCAGCTCCTCCCACCACAGAAGGCCCCCCGATGCAGCTCTGCAGCTCCTCCCACCACAGAAGGGCCCCCGATGCAGCTCTGCAGCTCCTCCCACCACAGAAGGGCCCCCGATGCAGCTCTACAGCTCCACCCACCACAGAAGGGCCCCCCGATGCAGCTCTACAGCTCCTCCCACCACAGAAGGGCCCCCCGATGCAGCTCTGCAGCTCCTCCCACCACAGAAGGGCCCCACGATGCAGCTCTGCAGCTCCTCCCACCCCGGAAGGGCCCCACGATGCAGCTCTGCAGCTCCTCCCACCACAGAAGGGCCCCCGATGCAGCTCTGCAGCTCCTCCCACCACAGAAGGGCCCCCCGATGCAGCTCTGCAGCTCCTCCCACCACAGAAGGGCCGCCTGGAAACGACAGCGTTTTTCCTCCGGCCGCATTACAGTGAGAAACCCAACAAACAAACAGTGCCAAGCAGCACGGACATGAGTGAGACGCCACCAACGCCATCTGGACCAGGATGGAAGAGTTTGGAGGGGAGAGAGCCGGACGGGAGAATTATGTTTCAATGCAGTAACCAGCCCATCATCATGGCTTTTGTTTAATAGAGTCAGACAGCCCTTTGGAAAACTGGGCCTGTTCTAATATGACCCAGTTGTTTTGGTTCTAATATGACCCAGTTGTTTTGGTTCTCTCGGTCAAACACATGCAGTCCTGTGCCACCTCTCCACTAAGGTGCTGCCGTTTGTTTTCCTTCCATGTTAATATTCAGCCCTCGAAGTCGAGGTTATATGTGTGTGTGTGTGTGTATGTGTGTGTGTGTGCGTGTGTGTGTGTGTGTGCGTGTGTGTGTGTATGTGTGTGTGTGTGTGCACTGCGCGTGCGTACGTGTGTGTGTGTGTGTGTGTGCGTGCGCGCTGCGTGTGCGTGCGTGTGTGTGTGCGTGCGTGTGTGTGTGTGTGTGCGCGCTGCGTGTGCGTGCGTGTGTGTGTGTGCGTGCGTGCTGCGTGTGCATACGTGTGTGCGTGTGTGCGTGTGCGTATGTGTGTGTGCGCGCGCACGCTTGTTAGCTTGCTTCTCATTAGTGTCTCCTGGACGGAGAGAGGTGGTTTATTTTGCGAGACAGATTTGACAGCGCAGCACGGAACACTTCCTGCCTCACTCTGTACTGAAGCCATTTATTCAACTGCTTTCATTCCTCTGGCGGGTTATTATTATGATTACCCGCCTTTACCTTATGATTGTCGGCAGTGCTGCACGGGCTCATACTATGTTTTCCTCCTCGTTGTACCGTATATACAGTCTGCCAGTCTGATGTATTGTCGAAGACTTTATTGTACTGTTAGCAGAAGCACAATACATTTGAATGGCAGGTTTTCCTCCGCAGCCTGGGTCGGATGTTTTATCGATTTTTGGGGCACTTTATTGCTCAATAAACACGTGTTTATAAATCAATCGGGCTTAAATGAGAAGGCTAAGTTGATAGCGGGGCTCTGCCCTGATGCTTCTGAGACTGAAGGCCAGACTGTCAGAGGCAGTCAGACAGAGAAACGAATGGACGCGGAGAGACCACGCAACTCAGAACGGACGGACAGGGGAACATAACACTAATGAGTAATTCTGCTGAAATGTGTGTGTGCGTGCGTGCGCGCGTGTGTGTTCGCGCGTGCGTGTGTGTGTGTGTGTGCGTGCGTGCATGTGTGTTTACGTCGAGGCGACGCTATCGGGTGGTGACTCGGAGTCGGGCGCTGGTTTTTCAGGGGCTTTCAGAGGTAACGCTAGACTCTGCTCTCGTCCGTTTCACTTTCTTTTCTCCAGTCACGCCTGCTTATCCCATAGCCTCCTCTCCTCGTCTCCAAAATAGAACAATTATGTCAGTGTCTTTGACAACTCTGTGCTAAGGACAGCTTCCAGCATTTATTTGCAGGAGATAAAAAAAAAATCTAGGCTAAATACCAATATGTTGTAGTTGAAGAATTGTCTTGTTTGGCTGTGGGGAAGTTGCGCTTATAACCAGGGCTTTCCTCAGTCTGTAGAGAGGCTTAGGGCCTAGTTGGTCACATTGCCAGCGCGGGCTGGCTTTGATGCGATTATATGAGTTTTCGAAGATCCTCTTAAGAACATCATCCAGCTACTGGATCTCACGTTGGAGCCAGAAGGAAAGCAAAACATACCAAATGCATGACGTAGACGTTTACATTTTCGTTAGCGCTTGATTGCTCCTCTGTGTTCCTAGCCACGGCAGAATAGCCTGTAGCAGATGATGTGCGCGCTGTGATCCCACACAAGCCTCGGAGAAGTTGAAAGGTGGAGGAGCAAGCATCAGGAGAGGAGAGGAGCACACTCGTTTGATTGTGATTGCACTTTGAACATCTTCTTCTTCATCCATGGTTCCTCCAGCAGAATTGCAGCTCCTCATACTTGAAAAGATTGTGCCTTTCCATACGATAAACCCTCATCTCATATGTGGCTTCTCCAGCTTATTACTCACCAGCGACTGCCTTGATCTTCATCTAGTTAATGATGGTTAGCAATGCTACATGCTAATCATAATGAGTATTGAGCTAGCTTGCCTGTCCCAGGGGGGCTGCAGACAGGCGCGGACTGCATAATCGGGCACGTCAGGCAAATGCCCGGTGGCCTGACCTGGCCAGGCCACTCACTGAACAGCAGGCCAGGCCACTGGTTTACTAGTGGTTTTATTACTTTATTCAGGGTTAAAGTGGGTGCATCTCATTGTAAAATTGGACACGGCCCAAATTGGGCTTCAAACGGCCCAAATCTGGCTTCAAACAGCCCAAATTGGGCTTCATATGACCCAAATTGGGCTTCAAACGGCCCAAATTGGGCTTCAAACGGCCCAAATTTTTCGCCGCCACCCTTCGGACACCGGCACACACGTCGGCCCGTATCGGCCTGGCCTGCTTGGTATCTAATGCCCGGCCTGAATTATGATCCCAGTCCGCCCCTGGCTGCAGACCTCCGTTTGGGGGAAAACAAAGACATCAATATCTGAGGCTCCCTGTGGAGGCCTTCCAGTGTTCGTCTGTGGCCGTGCACACAGTGTCCTCTTCAGATAAGCAGCTACCACATCATCTGGCTCTGATCCCGCTGGGCGCTTTCCTCTTGATTCAGCGCCCAATGAAAAGTTGAGCCTGTCGCGCCTGTTTATGTGATCAATTGTGACGGTGATATTTAAGTATCCCACAGGGAAACGTCTGTTTGATTTAGAACATCATTGTGACAATGAAGTCATTCTGTCTGTAGGAGTGAAACCAGTCCTTTGTGTCTGTTGTCATCCCGATGGTTTCCGTAAATTCCTCTCTCAAACAAAGACGTGAAGTGGTGTAAGTGGTGTGGTTGAGCTGTCACTCTGCCACACCAGACAACCACCAGGACAGGATGTGGTCCTCCAGGGTGACACTGCTCTCTCTTCCCCTCTCTCTCATTCTTTCTCTCTCGAGTTTCTTCTTCTTCTTCTTCTTCTTCTTCTTCTTCTTCTTCTTCTTCTTCTTCTTCTTCTTCTTCTTCTTCTTCTTCTTCTTCTTCTTCACATAATAGCTCCCAGTTTTCACATTCTCCAAACAGTTACAATGAAAGTATTTGGACAGAACCTTCAGGAATCAGTATGCTGATCCGCTGAGTGCTTGAGGCAAACCCTAAGATTACCCCCCCCCCCCCTCTTCAAACACTAATGCAAGTATGTGTGCGTGCGTGTGTGTGTGCGCGTGTGCTTGCGTACGTGCGTGCGTGTGTGTGTGCGTGCGCGTGCGTGCGGCCGTCCGTGCGTGCGTGTGCGTGCATGCGTGCGTGTGTGCGTGTGTGTGTGCGCGTGCGTGCGTGTGTGTGCGTGTGTATGTGTGTCTGCCTGCATCCTCCTCCCCCCACTGTGAGAGAGTGGTGCAGTACCCTACTGTACCTGCTCCCGGGACACACTGTTTGTCCGTCTGGCTCCCCCTGTGTAAAGGGAGGTACTGCGGAGGTGGCAGCCAGGCACTGTCTCTGGCTGGGTTTCCCAAAAGCTTCTTTGCGCTAAGAAGCTAATTCAACCCTTCTTAAGGCCCCCTTAAGAAGCAAACGCGTTTCCCAATTGCTTCTTTACGAAGGCATGCGTTTCCCAAAAGCTTCTTAGCGCTAAGAAGCTTCTTTGACCCTTCTTAAGGCTCCCGTAAGAAGCCAACGAAGCCAACGCGTTTCCCGATTGCTTCTTAGCCTAAAATTATCTTCCAATTATCCTCCGTTAAGAAGGCTGCGTTTCCCAAAAGCTTCTTAGAGCTAAGATGATCTTTCGTTAAGAAGGTTTTGTAAGAAGGGTCTGGAGCCTTCTTAACACCTTCTTAATGACAAAACACTGGCAGATCCAGCCGCATCAGGCAAAAGGAGATACTTGTGTCCACTGTTCCTCTTGTGTTTTTCCCTTTTTCCTTTCTTTCATGCACCCTTTAGTGTTTAAAATTGGGGAACACTTGAAAATCTCCCCTGTATGTATGGTTACTTGTGTTTTAAATGTTTTACCGTAGGCTATATTTATCTAATCAGAATGGATTCCTTTTATAATGTTGTGGATTTATATAGCACCTTTCACAGAACCCAAGGTCGCTTAAATTCTGTAGTGTTTCTCTGTTTTGTTGTATGCTGTGTATATAAAGCAATTTGAACTGCAGTCCATGTCTGAAATAAATAATGTTTAATAAAGTTTAACATGACCATGATTAGGTGTTAACAGTGTTTCTCAACCACTGAGTCGTGGCCCACTGCTGGGCTCAGAGTGCCATCAAGTGAGCCGCTCCAGTTAAGATGCTTCTTAAGAGCCTTCTATTTTTTTTATTTTTCTCGACTGTTAAGAAGGCGTTTGGGAAACACTTCTTTGGAGCCTTCTTAACTCCTTAAGAAGCTTCTTAACTCCTTAAGAAGCTTCTTAACTCTTAAGAAGCTTCTTTGTTGGGAAACTCAGCCTCTGTCAGTATGGAGATCGGGGGGAGGGGAGGGGAGAGGGGGGGGGTGATTCTGCTCTAAGTCTGGATAGGTTTATTCAGCATGTTGTTCTGTGAGGATGTTAAATGTGCAAGTGTGTGTGCATATGTTTTTGTTTCTTTGAGTGTTTATTTTCCTGACTGTGTGTGTGTGTGTGTGTGTGTGTGTGTGTGTGTGTGTGTGTGTGTGTGTGTGTGTGTGTGTGTGTGTGTGCGCATGTGTGCTTATGCGTGCCTTTGTTCTCAAATGTCAGACTACTAGTCGGACTGCATGGGCCTTCATCTCCGGCCCACAGCCTCCATCTGCTGACCCTGCATATCCGCCATAGCAGCCATCCCTCCCTCTCTCTCTCTCTCTCTCTCTCTTTCTCTCTCTCTCTCTCCTGCTCTGTCCATTGCTCCCTCGCTCACTCTATCTCTCGCTCGCTCTCGCTCGTCCTCTCACTGCCTCCACGCATAACTGTCACTCCCCTCCGCTTCACCCTCATCTCATCTCATCTCTCTCTGCCGCCTCCTCTCTTTCTAATCCTCCGTCTCTCCTGTCTCACTCATTAAGCTGTGTTAGCAGCAGCAGCAGCAGCGGTGGTGGTGAGTCACTGTACTCACTAACCTCACTGTTCCTGCCATCCTACCATTCCACCCACACGTACCCCCCGCCCCCCAACGCCGCCCCCCAACACCGCCCCCCAACACCGCCCCCACCTGTACCTATACCCTCACCCCTTCTTATCTTTATTATATTTCCAAGTTCTCGCCCCTCTGGTGCTTTGAGTCTCTCTACTCCCCTAGTGGTGAAACACCAAAAAGCTATAGAATCCATAAAGAGCTGTAATGGGTGAATGTTTGTTTAGGAGATTCAATTGAATCCCGGTGCTGCTCTCGGCCTGGCTGCTGCCCTCCGATGTGTGGGAGGAGGTACTTCATCATGTCTGTCACAGCTCACCTACATGAGTCTGTGTTGGTGAGTCACTGTCCACAAGGAGGCCACTGCAAACCAGTCTGGAGCACGCATCGTCTGGCTGCCTCTCATTCATATGTAGCGTTGCATAAACACACGCCTTGTTGCGTCTGCCTTTATGTGGATAGTTTCTAAAGTCTAAAAGGGCCTGTGTCCACCTAGCATCTTTTCATCAGCTCCGGCATCTATTTTCAGTTGTTTCCAATGGGGGGAGAGCGTACTGTATGCGGGCACACACGGACGTCTAGAGAAAGTGCGCTGCGCCCAGCGTCTATTCTCCCAGCGCTACCAGCTGAAAATATTTTAACTTTTCAGAAAGACGGCGATGTCGGTTGCTCCTTTTCTGGCAACTAATCATATGGAGAAACAAACACAACAGAGACAGAAAGGCTCAATTGTGGGAGCAGATTGGCTAGACACTTGATATTTCTGGTGAGTGTTGAGCTAAATCACTGTATGTGTGTTGTTTGCTAATGTTAGCTATCAGCTATCAAGCTACTACCGCACTGAACTAACGTTAGTTTCCAGATGTTAATTGTGCACCGACATCAGCGCTTCTCAGCGTACTTCCAGCGAAAAACGGTCGGAAAAAGACGCTAGGTGGACACAGGCCCCTCAACTGTGATTTTTTTTTTACATTCCCTCTCTTGAGTCTCTCGGGTTCAAAATGTTTGATTTTGCATCCCTGTCAGGTCACCAGCCTCATTCCCCCCGGGGATTTAGCTGGTCGCACATCATGTGGCCAGTCACCCAAAGCTGTTGTGATTGGATGACAGAAAACACCACTGTTGGCCCTGGGCCAAACGGGCATCAGGTGATAGATTAGCTTTCCAATAATATGAAGCGTGCGGCCGAAGTGTGTGAGGCTGTCCAATCGATGCAGGTCTGAAGACGCCGTCAAGGTGTTGTGAGTCACCAGATTGCGTAGCGGGACGGTCCATCCATGCCCAGGCTCTGTGTGTGTGTGTGTGTGTGTGCGCGTGTGTGTCTGTGTGTGTGTGTGTGTGTGTGTGTGTGTGCGTGTGTGTGTGCGCGCGTGGATTTGGCTGTGTTGCGTGTGGTTTAGTGGAGCTGGGAAACTGATAGCCCACCACGGGGGGATGTATGGGGAGTCCTGGCCGGCTGCCCTGCATGCGGTGGAGTTTTGGACTAGCGAACGCCGTGACAAATTGTCTTTGTGGGGATGCTCACGGTTTTTGGAGTAGAGATACCGATCGCTGGTTATTCAGTAAGAAGATCGGGCCGATACGGGTGCATGGCGTGGGAGTCTGGATGTTTTCTGTCTTTTCTGGGCAACGTTGTTGTGGAGCAGCTCAAGCCTTAGAAAACCACTTCATATTTCACTGGAATGCAATGCAACACACTGCGTGTGGTGACTAACAGATGATGATGATATATGTATTCTAGTGGGTACTTCTCTCCAGATTGGATGGGCCCAATGGGAGTTTAAAAGCCTAACCCTTGGCACTGTTAGCGGGGACGCTTAATTCACAGGAGCGCTAGCAGATGATAGTGGATGTGCCATTTGGTGGAGACTTCCATCCAGAGGGCCTGACAGTACCGCGGCGCGAGTGCAGATCTCTCCAGCGTGAGAGGAGAGCAGCCATTGGAGCTGAACCCTTCACCCTCTGGCGTGGTGACTGTCTTTCTGTACTCAGAGGACCAGTAAAGTGGCGCATATTTAACAGATGATGCAAGCAGCCCACATTTTCTTTATTAGGGTATCAAGAATAAGCCACGAGGCCGAGAACACATTTCCTGTGTGTGTGTGTGTGTGTGTGTGTGTGTGTGTGTGTGTGTGTGTGTGTGTGTGTGTGTGTGTGTGTGTGTGTGTGTGTGTGTGTGCAAACGTGTACATGTGAGAAAGAGACATTAACAAAATAGACACAGTGAAAGCAAAGAGAGAGAGAGAGAGAGAGAGCAACACAGAGAGTGAGAGAGAGCGAGAGAGAGAGAGCAACACAGAGAGAGAGAGAGAGAGAGAGCAACACAGAGAGAGAGAGAGCGAGAGAGAGAGCAACACAGAGAGAGAGAGAGAGAGAGAGAGAGCAACACAGAGAGAGAGCGAGAGAGAGAGCAACACAGAGAGAGAGAGAGAGAGAGAGAGAGCGAGAGAGCAACACAGAGAGAGAGCGAGAGAGAGAGCAACACAGAGAGTGAGAGAGAGAGAGAGAGTCCGAGAGTGTCTGGTTTTCCTTCAGTGAGTCAGAGAGTGTATGTAGCGAGAGTGGCCTGGTGCTGCTCCTCCTGTTGGCTTCTTCCTCACTGTCTGGACTCGGGCCTGACTGGGAGGTGATTATGGGGACGTCTTCAAAGAGAGGTGTGTATATCGTGGGGAAGCTTTGTGCGTGTGTTTGTGTGTGTGTGTGTGTGTGTGTGTGTGTGTGTGTGTGTGTGTGTGTGTGTGTGTGTGTGTGTGTGTGAGAGAGAGAGAGAGAGAGAGAGAGAGAGAGAGAGAGTACGATGGAAAATGGCACAGGAAAAAAGGAAGTGTACTGTATAAAAAGAGAGAGAGGGGGAAGTTGGGAGGTAGGAGTGAAAACAGGCTAAAGTAGAATAGAGGCAGCAGTAAGGTCCGGTGGTTGGTAGCAGGTAGCTAATAGGCTACATACAGGACAGCAGGTACACTCTGTCATTGTCCAGGTGGATCACTTTCTCCAACTAGTCTCTGTTGTGATTGTGGAAGTACAGACTCCATGTGCTGTTTCCATGGAGTTGCATCAGTGGTGTGTGTGTGTGTGTGTGTGTGTGTGTGTGTGTGTGTGTGTGTGTGTGTGTGTGTGTGTGTGTGTTTCTAAACTGTGTCTGAAGCCTACTGTGCAGACAGAGACAAAGGCTCCTGTGTGAGTGTTTGTCGAGGAAAACAAATGACCGTTCTCTGTTCTAACAAGTGTGTGTGTGACTGTGTGTGTGTGTGTGTGTGTGTGTGTGTGTGTGTGTGTCTTTGTGTGTGCGTGTGTGCGTGTGTGTGTATGTGTGTGTGTGTGTGTGTGTGTCTGTGTGTGTGTGTGTGTGTGTGTGTGTGTGTGTGTGTGTGTGTGTGTGTGTGTGTGTGTGTGTGCATGTGTCCTTGCACTCAGGGGGACTCGGAGCAGCAGTTGCAGGCGTAGCTAGGAGAGCTCAGAGGTTATTTGAGATCATTAGGCAGCTGCCAGCACGCCTGGGTCTCTTCTCTTCTCTTCTCTTCTCTTCTCTTCTCTTCTCTTCTCTTCTCTTCTCTTCTCTCCTCTCTCCTGTCCTCCTCTCCTCGTCTCTCCTCCCCTCCTCTCCTCCCCCCCTCTCTTTGCTGAGGGGTGACCAGTAGAGCAACAGTTGCAGACAGCTGGGAGGGAGTGACATGACTGGAACAGCTGTATTATCCCCACGGCCTGTGCCAGAGAATTAGCCTTTAGATGAGACACAATGGGTCTGCTTTGTTTCATGCTAACACAATGCTAACACAATGCTTGTGTGGTTGTTTCATGCTAACACAATGCTTGTGTGGTTGTTTCATGCTAACACAATGCTAACACAATGCTTGTGTGGTTGTTTCATGCTAACACAATGCGTGTGTGATTGTTTCATGCTAACACAATGCTAACACAATGCTTGTGTGGTTGTTTCATGCTAACACAATGCTAACACAATGCTTGTGTGGTTGTTTCATGCTAACACACAATGCTAACACAATGCTTGTGTGGTTGTTTCATGCTAACACAATGCGTGTGTGGTTGTTTCATGCTAACACAATGCTTGTGTGGTTGTTTCATGCTAACACACAATGCTAACACAATGCTTGTGTGGTTGTTTCATGCTAACACAATGCTTGTGTGGTTGTTTCATGCTAACACAATGATAACGCAATGCTTGTGTGGTTGTTTCATGCTAACACAATGCTTGTGTGGTTGTTTCATGCTAACACAATGATAACACAATGCTTGTGTGGTTGTTTCATGCTAACACAATGCTTGTGTGGTTGTTTCATGCTAACACAATGCTAACACAATGCGTGTGTGGTTGTTTCATGCTAACACAATGTGTGTGTGGTTGTTTCATGCTAACACAATGCTTGTGTGGTTGTTTCATGCTAACACAATGCTTGTGTGGTTGTTTCATGCTAACACAATGCTAACACAATGCTTGTGTGGTTGTTTCATGCTAACA
>NC_139652.1:16692589-16810089 GCF_964638095.1 Poromitra crassiceps
ACACATCCTCCACTTAACACACGTTAAACACGTCCCTCCACTTAACACCGTTTAAACACGTCCTCCACTTAACACACGTTAAACACATCCTCCACTTAACACACGTTAAACACATCCTCACTTAACACACGTTAAACACAGTCCTCCACGTTAACACATCTAACTGAGTTAAACACATCCTCCACTTAACACACGTTAAACACAGTCCTCCACTTAACACACTACGTTAAAACACTTCCTCCACTTAACACACGTTAAACACATCCTCCACTTAACACACGTTAAACACATCCTCCACTTAACACACGTTAAACACATCCTCCACTTAACACACGTTAAACACATCCTCCACTTAACACACGTTAAACACATCCTCCACTTAACACACGTTAAACACATTCTCCACTTAACACACGTTAAACACATCCTCCACTTAACACACGTTAAACACATTCTCCACTTAAACAACACGTTAAACACATCCTCCACTTAACACACGTTAAACACATCCTCCACTTAACACACGTTAAACACATCC
This sequence comes from Poromitra crassiceps, assembly GCF_964638095.1. Taxonomy (NCBI): domain Eukaryota; kingdom Metazoa; phylum Chordata; class Actinopteri; order Beryciformes; family Melamphaidae; genus Poromitra; species Poromitra crassiceps. The sequence continues at coordinate 16,693,128 of NC_139652.1, forward strand.
TCCACTTAACACAACGTTAAACACATCCTCCACTTAACACACGTTAAACACATTCTCCACTTAACACACGTTAAACACATCCTCCACTTAACACACGTTAAACACATCCTCCACTTAACACACGTTAAACACATCCTCCACTTAACACACGTTAAACACATCCTCCACTTAACACACGTTAAACACATCCTCCACTAACACACGTTAAACCACTAATCTCCACTTAACACACGTTAAACACATCCTCCACTTAACACACGTTAAACACATCCTCCACTTAACACACGTTAAACACAGTCCTCCACTTAACACACGTTAAACACAGTCCTCCACTTAACACACGTTAAACACATCTCCACTTAACACACGTTAAACACATCCTCCACTTAACACACGTTAAACACATCCTCCACTTAACACACGTTAAACACATCCTCCACTTAACACACGTTAAACACATCCTCCACTTAACACACGTTAAACACATTCTCCACTTAACACACGTTAAACACATCCTCCACTTAACACACGTTAAACACATCCTCCACTTAACACACGTTAAACACATCCTCCACTTAACACACGTTAAACACATTCTCCACTTAACACACGTTAACACATCCTCACTTAACACACGTTAAACACATCCTCCACTTAACACACGTTAAACACATCCTCCACTTAACACACGTTAAACACATCCTCCACTTAACACACGTTAAACACATCCTCCACTTAACACACGTTAAACACATCCTCCACTTAACACACGTTAAACACATCTCCACTTAAACACACGTTAAACACATCCTCCACTTAACACACGTTAAACACATTCTCCACTTAACACACAGTTAAACACATCCTCCACTTAACACACGTTAAACACATCCTCCACTTAACACACGTTAAACACATCCTCCACTTAACACACGTTAAACACATCCTCCACTTAACAACACGTTAAACACTTCCTCCACTTAAACAACACGTTAAACACAGTCCCTCCACTTAACACACGTTAAACACATCCTCCACTTAACACACGTTAAACACATCCTCCACTTAACACACGTTAAACACATCCTCCACTTAACACACGTTAAACACATCTCCACTAACACACGTTAAACAACACGTTAACACATCCTCCACTTAACACACGTTAAACACATTCTCCACTTAACACACGTTAAACACATCCTCCACTTACACACGTTAAACACATCCTCCACTTAACACACGTTAAACACATCCTCCACTTAACACACGTTAAACACATCCTCCACTTAACACACGTTAAACACATCCTCCCACTTAACACACGTTAAACACATCCTCCACTTACACACGTTAAACACATTCTCCACTTAACACACGTTAAACACATCTCCACTTAACACACGTTAAACACATCCTCCACTTAACACACGTTAAAAACACATCCTCCACTTAACACACGTTAAACACATCCTCCACTTAACACACGTTAAACACATCCTCACTTAACACACGTTTAAACACATCCTCCACTTAACACACGTTAAACACATCTCCACTTAACACACGTTAAACACATCTCCACTTAACACACGTTAAACACATCCTCCACTTAACACACGTTAAACACTTCCTCCACTTAACACACGTTAAACACATCTCACTTAACACACGTAAACACATCCTCCACTTAACACACGGTTAAACACATCCTCCACTTAACACACGTTAAACACATTCTCCACTTAACACACGTTAAACACATCCTCCACTTAACACACGTTACATCTACACACTCCTCCACTTAACACACGTTAAACACATCCTCCACTTAACACACGTTAAACACATTCTCCACTTAACACACGTTAAACACATCCTCCACTTAACACACGTTAAACACATCCTCCACTTAACACACGTTAAACACATCCTCCACTTAACACACGTTAAACACATCCTCCACTTAACACACGTTAAACACATCCTCCACTTAACACACGTTAAACACATCCTCCACTTAACACACGTTAAACACATCCTCCACTTAACACACAACGTTAAACACATCCTCCACTTAACACACGTTAAACACATCCTCCACTTAACACACGTTAAACACATCCTCCACTTAACACACGTTAAACACATTCTCCACTTAACACACGTTAAACACATCCTCCACTTAACACACGTTAAACACATTCTCCACTTAACACACGTTAAACACATCCTCCACTTTAACACACGTTAAACACATTCTCCACTTAACACACGTTAAACACATCCTCCACTTAACACACGTTAAACACATTCTCCACTTAACACACGTTAAACACATCCTCCACTTAACACACGTTAAACACATTCTCCACTTAACACACGTTAAACACATCCTCCACTTAACACACGTTAAACACATCTCCACTTAACACACGTTAAACACATCCTCCACTTAACACACGTTAAACACATTCTCCACTTAACACACGTTAAACACATCCTCCACTTAACACACGTTAAACACATCCTCCACTTAACACACGTTAAACACATCCTCCACTTAACACACGTTAAACACATTCTCCACTTAACACACGTTAAACACATTCTCCACTTAACACACGTTAAACACATCCTCCACTTAACACACGTTAAACACATCCTCCACTTAACACACGTTTAAACACATCCTCCACTTAACACACGTTAAACACATCCTCCACTTAACACACGTTAAACACATCCTCCACTTAAACACACGTTAAACACATTCTCCACTTAACACACGTTAAACACATCCTCCACTTAACACACGTTAAACACATCCTCCACTTAACACACGTTAAACACATCCTCCACTTAACACACGTTAAACACATCCTCCACTTAACACACGTTAAACACATTCTCCACTTAACACACGTTAAACACGTCCTCCACTTAACACACGTTAAACACATCCTCCACTTAACACACGTTAAACACATCCTCCACTTAACACACGTTAAACACATCCTCCACTTAACACACGTTAAACACATCCTCCACTTAACACACGTTAAACACATCCTCCACTTAACACACGTTAAACACGTCCTCCACTTAACACACGTTAAACACGTCCTCCACTTAACACACGTTAAACACATCCTCCACTTAACACACGTTAAACACATCCTCCACTTAACACACGTTAAACACATTCTCCACTTAACACACGTTAAACACATCCTCCACTTAACACACGTTAAACACATCCTCCACTTAACACACGTTAAACACATCCTCCACTTAACACACATTAAACACATCCTCCACTTAACACACATTAAACACATCCTCCACTTAACACACGTTAAACACATCCTCCACTTGTCGGGGTAAAGTTCACGCGGTGATATGTACGTGCATATCTACGTGCAGATGAGCCGGAGAGGATTGAGTGCAAGAATGCGTTCTATAAAGGATTGAGTGCAACAATGCATTCTATAATCACTCAATGCACCTGACGTGCCAGGTGTTCCTCGAAGGATTATGTAGGCCTGCCAATAATTCAGAGAATGCCGTTACTGCACGTACAGAACGCAGGTACAGTAGGCCTCTCGTACTGTACGTGCAGAGACCAGGGTTAGGCTTATGTGGAGGGTGGGGTGAGACGAGCATATGGATCATCACACCTCACACTTTGCCATGACTACAAGGTGTGGTCATACACCTCTTTTTTTTTCAGTTTCTGTTAAAAGATGCGTCCTTTGAAGACTCCACTTTCATATTCAGTCGGGAGGATTTACGTGCCTCTGTGGGTTGAGAAATGACGAGACCGTTTCAAAACCCATTGGATGAACTCAAAATGCCATGCTGGTCAATCTGAAAAGGAAAATTCTGACTATTTCGACCATGCAAGGTTTCACCCGACAGCTGCGATATCCAATATTCTGGGTGTCATTTTTGGCATGTGTGCTTGAATTGATGCTTGAATCATGTTTAAATATGAACCTTTCTTGCTCATGATTCAAATGTATAACACGCCTCGTTCAATTGACTGTAAGCAGATATAGATCATTGGAGTAAAGTGAATTTTATGACGAGGCTGTCCCCCCCCCCCCCCCTCCCCCCCCTCAGCCATTTTACTTTGCAGTGAATGTAGCCTCACCCTGTCCCTCTTTGCCCCCACCTGCATCTGCAGTGAGAGCCTGATTTGGTACGGCCCGCGCCCATTGAGGCTTTTCTGCCACGGAGCGTTTCATTCTTAACACGGGGGGACGTTTTAAAAATAACCAGGGATTCTGATCTCTCTGTTCACTTTTGACTTTGTGCTACTCTCTCACTCTCTCTCTCACTCCCCTCTCTCACTTATCCACCCCCCCCGCCCACACACACACACACACACACACACACACACTCTGTCTCTTCCCCCTTCACTTGTTCGTTTGCTTCGCTCCAGTTCTATTTTTAGCCGCCCCTAGGATCCCTCCTCAACCCCCCTTCTTTCCCCCGCTCCATGTACGTCATCACTCCCTCCTCTCTGCACCCCCCACTCTCTCTCTCTCTCTCTCTCTGTCTCTCTCTCTGTCTCTCTTTCTCTCGTCTGTCTCTCTATCTTGTCTGTCTCTCTGTCTCTCTCTCTCTCTGTGTCTCTTGTCTCTCTCTCTCTGACTCTTTCGTCTGTCTCTCTATCTTGTCTGTCTCTCTCTCTCTCTCTCTCTCTGTGTCTCTTGTCTCTCTCTGTCTCTTGTCTCTCTCTGTCTCTCTCTCTCTCTCTTGTCTGTCTCTCTGTGTCTCTCTTTCTCTCGTCTGTCTCTCTATCTTGTCTGTCTCTCTCTCTGTCTCTCTCTCTCTGTGTCTCTCGTCTCTCTCTGTCTCTCTCTTGTCTCTGTCTCTCTGTGTCTCTCTTTCTCTCATCTGTCTCTCTATCTTGTCTGTCTCTCTGTCTCTCTCTCTCGTCTCTCTCTGTCTCTCTCTTGTCTCTGTCTCTCTGTGTCTCTCTTTCTCTCGTCTGTCTCTCTATCTTGTCTCTCTCTCTCTCTCTCTCTGTCTCTTGTCTCTCTCTGTCTCTCTCTCTCGTCTCTCTCTTGTCTCTGTCTCTCTGTGTCTCTCTTTCTCTCGTCTGTCTCTCTATCTTGTCTGTCTCTCTTTCTCTCATCTGTCTCTCTATCTTGTCTGTCTCTCTCTCTGTCTCTCTCTCTCTGTGTCTCTTGGCTCTCTCTTGTCTCTGTCTCTCTTTCTCTCGTCTGTCTCTCCATCTTGTCTGTCTCTCTCTCTGTCTCTTGTCTCTCTCTGTCTCTCTCTCTCATCTCTCTCTGTCTCTCTCTTGTCTCTGTCTCTCTCTTTTTCTGCTCACCAGCTCTCTGCCAGAGAATGTCCTCTATCTCTATTAATCTTTCATCAAGCCAGGCTGATGATAATATTCGTGTGTGTGTGTGTGTGTGTGTCCACAAATTCTACCCCCCCCCTTTGGTGTTAGTATTGTCTGTTGTCTCTGCCTCCCCATGTTTTTTTCTCTTTCTTTGGCCCCTCCCTCTTCCTGTCTATCCATTGTCCCTCTCCATCAGTCTTTCTGAGCAGTGAAGCTTTAAAAATAGCCCTGCTGGCCTGACAAGGTGAGGATGTCTCTGAACACGAGGAGCGGCCTGGTTACCATGTTCTGCCTGTGTGCCTGCCTCTGTCAAATCTGCTCTGCTCTGCTTTGACTCATCTGCTCTGCTCCTCTTGGACCAGCGCTGGTTGGTCCAAGACCACCAGGGGTCCTTGAGGAGGTTCCAGGGGGGTCCCCAGCAAATCGAATTGTTAAACTCCCCCATTATATAATTTACATAAGATTAGAAGATACAATGTTACACAATGTTAGAAGAATGACTGTTTTAATCATAGTTTAACTGTCTTTGCCGACAACAGATAGTCATACAATAGACTACTTGCACAACTCCACTACTTCCTGAAATGAGTAGGGCATCTTGGTTTCCTGTCCTACACTATTGGATGAACTGATTCATGTCAGGTGTGACTGACTGCTGCAGTCACAACAACAGTGATCAGGTACACCTGACATGAATCAGTTCATCCAATAGTGTAGGACAGGAAACCAAGATGCCCTACTCATTTCAGGAAGTAGTGGAGTTGTGCAAGTAGTCTATTCTGGACACAATCATATCTCACAATAAAATGTTGTGGTTCTGAGAGACAAATAGGGGTCCATAGAGAACGCCCACAAAATGTTAAACGGCTGGTGCGCGAGTGGGGTAAAACCGCCCATATATCTCATGGGCTGACTCACCAAAAGACGGTGCTGCGGCTCTAAACTACAGGTTTGGGGGTTCTAGAGCAGAACACAAGACGTCTGCTCAGATGTGCGTTTACTGCGGTGGTTAAATCCCCGATCGTGTCTGCCTGGGCTGGGCTATCAGCTAAATTCTAACTTTGCTGAATGGATAGAACGGGGGAATTTACCCCACCCTGACCCTGCCCCCAGGCTAACCCAGTGTCTATTGTGGGCGTTCCTAGAGCCTGGGCGTTCCCAGACATGCGGACTGTCTCTATACCCCCAATATGTAATCAATTAGGGGTCCTTGATATGAAAAGGGTTTGAGAATCACAGATCTATAAGCTCCAGATGGCAGACGCTGATGTAGAATCACAGATATATAAGCTACAGACACTGATGTAGAATCACAGATCTATAAGCTACAGACAGTGATGTAGAATCACAGATCTATAAGCTACAGACACTGATGTAGAATCACAGATCTATAAGCTACAGACACTGATGTAGCATCACAGATCTATAAGCTACAGTGATGTAGAATCACAGATCTAAGCTAGATGCTGATGTAGAATCACAGATCTATAAGCTACAGACAGTGATGTAGAATCACAGATCTATAAGCTACAGACAGTGATGTAGAATCACAGATCTAAGCTACAGACACTGATGTAGAATCACAGATCTATAAGCTACAGACAGTGATGTAGAATCACAGATCTATAAGCTACAGACAGTGATGTAGAATCACAGATCTAAGCTACAGACACTGATTTAGAATCACAGCTCTAAGCTAGATGCTGGTGTAAAATCACAGATCTATAAGCTCCAGACACTGATGTAAAATCACAGCTCTAAGCTACAGACACTGATGTAAAATCACAGCTCTATAAGTTACAGACACTGATGTAGAATCACAGCTCTAAAGCTACAGAAGAAAAGACATGAGATTTTTATATTTTTTACGTGTGCAGCATTTACTTTTTTTTCATATGACTACAAACGCACATGTTCTGTAAAATGGTTATTGTTTTACAGTCGTCATCTGGTTTCAGTGGGTGTTTAGGGCTTTGTGAGTCATGTAACTGTCTTGTTCTCTGTTCTACTTTATACCATCTTATCTCTGCATCTATACTGTACAATATATGTCCCATCTATTGTCTTTGTTCTAGCTTAATCGTATTCCTCTCTATGCTATGCTATCCTATGCTATCATTATTTCGTTTCTATACCATCTTGGCTTGTATTATTATATGCATCTCAGGTCCAGTCCAAATTGAAGCATACCCTTGGTAGCCTACAGGCAGAATGGAGCTACAGTTAGTTATTAGACTGATGGAGAGGCTATTGTCATTGACCGCGGTCGAGATTAAATGTTTTCTTATTGTAAACACGTTAAATGTTTTCTTACGGTGGTAAATACAGTAGTGTTGTCAGGTGTGTCCGCTGTTGGGTTTGTCTATTGCCTGTGTGTGTGTGTGTGTGTGTGACAGTCAGACATACTGTACATGGTGCAAAGATAACAGTAACTGTACATTATATAGAGTATGTGCCAGACTTCTGTCAAGCAGTTCAGTCATCTGTCAAATAATCAGTCTGTCTAGCATGACTGGCCGATGACATGATTGCTGACGCAGTGTGACTATTGGCCGTTTTAGCAGGCATAGGGTCAGTTTTCTGTCCATTCAAAATGTATTGTGAACTGCTGTTGGCTGTTAACAGAGTTAATTCTCAGTGAATATAAATGTGCTGCAGATTCTTGTTAGTTCTGGGGAATCCAACATCGCTGAACTGGTTGAAGAGAGGTCGACTTGACCCCAGCGTGGTGTGAGAGTGAACCGAGAGAGAAGAACCTATACTGACCTCTGACCTCTTCTCCTTCTTTTTGTCTCTCCAGTTGTGACGGGAGCCACAGACGGGATCGGGAAGTCCTATGCGGAGGAGGTGAGGCTCCTGGAACTCCTTGTTTATATGTCATTTCCTGTAGGGAAAAGCGGTGGCTCCTCCTACACACACGGTGTCGGCTCATAGGCCACTGTAGGCGAGAGCTCTTACAGGCCCATGAACATGACAAAGGGTGACCTCGCACACACGTGCACGCGCCACGTACACTTCACCACAGGCTTACTGAGGAGAGTTCATACCGAGCTAACGAGCACATGTTGGATAGGGAGCTAACGAGCACATGTTGGATAGGGGGCGGGGCTACCCTGCCACGTGCAGGTTTAGTTGCTTGTCAACATTTCTCACATCCCAAAGCCAAGTTAACCACTATCTAATACAGGGGTGGGCCACTATTTTTCATGGGGGGCCACATGAGAAACCCAGATTGTTGCCGGGGGCCGAACAAATATTGTCATGCCGTAACCCATGGATGGGCAACTTTGATGATAGAGAGGGCCACAAAAAAATCCTCGCTACCAGATTTTGCAGAGGGCTGAACGGCGCCAGTGCGAAAAATTTGGGGCATTTGAAGCCAGGTTTAGAGGAATAACTCATTTTTAATTAACAGTTGTGATGTCATTATTCAGTCTTAACCACCAATATTTGATCCTTTTCTCACTCACTCCTATGTCACCACTTGCTCTCCCTGCAGGGCTTGAAATTAACTTTTTTGACCACCTGCCAATATGGCTGCTAGATTTTAAAGTTACCAGCCAATTAGAATTTCCACTAGCTGAAATGTTTTTCTTGAAATAAACCAGAATATGAGTGGGTTAATTTAAGCATAAGTATCAGTAAGTGGCCCGGGATTCTCAAAGCCTGTGTTGAGGGTCACACAAGAACAAAAATGCACTCTTGAAGCTAAATAAATCCAAAACAACGAGTTAATTATTTAAATGTTTACTTCAATGTGGAACAGTCATTTCGATAAAAAAAAAAAAGCTGAAATACAGCCCTCTTACACATGGCGCCAAAAGCTCAACCAACCAAGTTCAACTTTTCTTCCATGCATTGCGATTAAATCATTGCATGTCCCATAGAAGTGACAAGGGAATTGTGTGTGTGTGTGTGTGTGTGTGTGTGTGTGTGTGTGTGTGCGCACACGCGCGCTTGTGTGTGTGTGCATTGCCATAGATCATGAAGAGTGTCCTGTTGGCACTAACTGAGACTGTATATTTGTTTGGCAAATTTAGCTAAATACAATTCTGATGTCAGGGAAGTAAGCAATCAAAAGTAAGCAATCAAAACTGGAGAGTGAAACACAAACTGTCTCGTAAACACCAGCTCCATCCAGAGCTTTGGCCTCTCTTCTCCCTTTGGTATGAAGTCAAGTTGGGAAACACGAGTGGTGCTGTGACACCATGTCACACCAGGTTTACTGACTTCACTTCTGGGTAATGAAGTCTTTTCCCCCAAAGAGTCGCCTCTTGCTGCCATTTAGGGGCACCAGTGTGTGTGTGTGATGCCTTGCACAGCTTTAGGCGGTGGGGTTAAACTTTGTGTGCGTTTCCCTCCAGCTGACCCGGGGTTAAACTTTGTGTGTTTCTCTCCAGCTGACCCGGGGTTAAACTTTGTGTGCGTTTCCCTCCAGCTGACCCGGAGTTAAACTTTGTGTGTTTCTCTCCAGCTGACCCGGAGTTAAACTTTGTGTGTTTCTCTCCAGCTGACCCGGAGTTAAACTTTGTGTGTTTCTCTCCAGCTGGCCGGGGGTTAAACTTTGTGTGCATTTCCCTCCAGCTGACCCGGGGTTAAACTTTGTGTGTTTCTCTCCAGCTGACCCGGGGTTAAACTTTGTGTGCATTTTCCTCCAGCTGACCCGGAGTTAAACTTTGTGTGTTTCTCTCCAGCTGGCCCGGAGTTAAACTTTGTGTGTTTCTCTCCAGCTGACCCGGAGTTAAACTTTGTGTGTTTCTCTCCAGCTGACCCGGAGTTAAACTTTGTGTGTTTCTCTCCAGCTGGCCTGGGGTTAAAACTTTGTGTGTTTCCCTCCAGCTGACCCGGAGTTAAACTTTGTGTGTTTCTCTCCAGCTGGCCTGGGGTTAAACTTTGTGTGCATTTCCCTCCAGCTGGCCGGGGGTTAAACTTTGTGTGTTTCTCTCTATCTGGCCCGGGGTTAAACTTTGTGTGTGTTTCCCTCCAGCTGACCCGGGGTTAAACTTTGTGTGTGTGTTTCTCTCCAGCTGACCTGGGGTTAAACTTTGTGTGTGTTTCCCTCCAGCTGGCCCGGGGTTAAACTTTGTGTGTGTGTTTCTCTCCAGCTGACCCGGGGTTAAACTTTGTGTGTGTGTTTCCCTCCAGCTGACCTGGGGTTAAACTTTGTGTGTGTGTTTCTCTCCAGCTGACCTGGGGTTAAACTTTGTGTGTGTGTTTCTCTCCAGCTGACCTGGGGTTAAACTTTGTGTGTGTGTTTCTCTCCAGCTGACCCGGGGTTAAACTTTGTGTGTGTTTCTCTCCAGCTGACCCGGGGTTAAACTTTGTGTGTGTGTTTCTCTCCAGCTGACCCGGGGTTAAACTTTGTGTGTTTCTCTCCAGCTGACCCGGGGTTAAACTTTGTGTGTTTCCCTCCAGCTGGCCCGGGGTTAAACTTTGTGTGTGTGTTTCTCTCCAGCTGACCCGGGGTTAAACTTTGTGTGTGTGTTTCCCTCCAGCTGGCCCGGCGAGGATTTGCCATGATGCTGATCAGTCGCTCGCAGGACAAGCTGGATGACGTGGCCAGGTCACTCGGTGAGTGTGTGTGTGTGTGTGTGTGTACGCACATGAGTGTGTGTGTGTGTGTGTGTGTGTGCACCATCATGGAAACCTATTTGGGGTTGAGTGCACAATGAGTGGGCTGATAAGGATGTGTGTATGGGCAGGCAGTGACGTGCGGCCTCCCACCCTCCGCTACAGGGTTTCCCAGGCCACCATGAGAGGGCAGATCCTCAACATAAGGAATTTGAACAGTTTACAAAACTAAGGACTTACTCGCCTTTTGTTAAAGTATACTGTTCTATTTTGAGCATCAGTCATTTTGTGACTGAAATCTCATTTTGAATGAGAACATCATTCATTCATTTCAGTTTTTGCCGATTCAAATTCATCCTCCCAATCCCTTCCTCCACTCTCCATTGTCTCCTGTTGTCTTCAGTGGGTCTGTGTGAATGCTGGCTGTCCTGGTTCACTTCCTCCAATCCAGTATACTTTACTGCCTGTCTGTACCTGGCATGTACGAGGAAACAAACGTGTGGATCTTTTTGTTCTTGTATCTAGTGGAAAAGGACTGGTACATGAACAAAGGATCGGGATTCAAGTTTCAAGTCTGGACAAAAAGTAGTCATCAATGAGACTTCACGTCCTTTCTGGCCCCTCTCCAGGTTTTGAACAGAGACTGAATGGCGAGTCCCTGTTCAAATAATAATGCCCTCTCTCTCTCCCCCCCGTCTGTCTCTGACGTCGTCTCCCGCAGCGCAATTTCCCCTGTCGTGCTTCAGGTCCACAGAGGGGGCTGATGGGTAGTCACGAGCGAGCGGGGTGCGGCGTGCCCAAACCCTGGCACTCCTCCCTCACGATTAGCCCCCCTCCTATTGCTGTTTGACCGGGCAAAGCCACTTAGCCCCCCAGCTATTCCCTTCACTACCACCTGCTTTGAGAGTCCACATTTTGCACCTCTCTCATTATGCAGCCGCCACATTTCAATGTTTCCTGATCGCACCGACCTGGCAACTTTGTTCCTTATTCTTTTGCCGTCATTATCTCTCTCATCGCCTTTTTATATATATTTTTTTTTATTTGAAATTGACTCTTGGGGTCGTGAGGGCTAAAAATAGCCTCACGAATTTGGATGTAGATTTCAGAGAGGTTTCGACACATAACCACCCCCCCCCCCACACACACACACTCACACACACTCAGGTTCCCCCCTTTCTTTTATCTAGCATATACTACACACATACTGACACGCAGCTAAGGCACATTTTCCTCTTATAAACTCCCTCTGCTCTGCCACCCATCAGCTAAACGAGTCTTTGGACAATAAATTCTAATTGCAGCAGGCGCGTCGAACATGACGCGAGCGAGCAGAGGGGCGGGGGGCAGATTTCTCCGCTTGTTTGTTGGTGCACAGCGCCCTCTGCAGCATGAGTTGGACAGTGAACGTGGGTTTCATGCTCCATTCACTCGGAGGTATCCAGTGTGTGGAAACAGGACTGCTCTGTCGTCGGGCCATGTGATGAGCTTTTCTGCACAGTGACACATGAATGCATGGTATGACTGCATGGTATGGCTGCATGGTATGACTGCATGGTATGGCTGCGTGCCGTGCAGGCATGATCGCTCGCTAACACGCCTGATCTTCAACGCACATCCTCCTTTGCCTTGATATTTTTTTGTCACAGTCTCAATGTATATTTTAATTTCTACAATTCAAAATAACACTTTTTGTTTACTGCCCTGTATAGAAATCTCTGTACTAGTACAGAGAAAATATATGAATATTCACTATTTTAGTGTATTCATTAAAGCACTCTCTCTCTCTCTCTCTCTCCCTCCCTCCACAGAGGCGCAGTATAACATCGAGACCAAGACCATTGCAGCGGACTTTGGCCGGGCGGACATCTACCCCAAGATTGAGGCGGGGCTGGCCGGGCTGGAGGTCGGCGTTCTTGGTAAGAGTCGCTTTCCTGTGGCTTACGCCTCCCAATGGCAGGACAGCATATGGGACATGCCAACCTATGGAACTTGTAGTCAGGAAGTAGCTCTCTACCCAGTTCAGTGACAACTCGCAGGCACAGTTTGCACTTGTGACATATTTTCACTTTTTGTCTCATGTGTAATAAACGTACGTGAATCTGTCTTAGTGGCATTGAGGCAGTGAAACGTATATCAACAACTTGCACAGAACATAGCGACACAAATGTCCTGCTATGTAAATGGGCAGTGACATGTGATGCAAGTTATGAGTGTTATAGGACTTAAACTAAATTCCTATTACTGTAGCGTACAAAATGCTTCTACGGACAGAGTAGTTTGTACAGACAGAGTAGTTGTAGAGACAGAGTAGTTTGTACAGACAGAGTAGTTGTAGGGACAGAGTAGTTTGTACAGACAGAGTAGTTGTAGGGACAGAGTAGTTTGTAGAGACAAAGTAGTTTGTGCAGACAGAGTAGTTTGTACAGAGTAGTTTGTAGGGACAGAGTTGTCTGTACAAACTGCTCTGTACAGGCAACTCTGTCCCTACAAACTACTCTGTACAAACTACTCTGTCTCTACAACTACTGTCTGTACAAACTACTCTGTCTCTACAACTACTGTCTGTACAAACTACTCTGTCCCTACAACTACTCTGTACAAACTACTCTGTCTGTACAAACTACTCTGTACAAACTACTCTGTCTCTACAACTACTGTCTGTACAAACTACTCTGTCTCTACAACTACTGTCTGTACAAACTACTCTGTCCCTACAACTACTCTGTCTCTACAAACTACTCTGTCTGTACAAACTACTCTGTCTCTACAAACTACTCTGTCTGTACAAACTACTCTGTCTCTACAAACTACTCTGTCTGTACAAACTACTCTGTCTCTACAAACTACTCTGTCTGTACAAACTACTCTGTCCCTACAACTACTCTGTCTCTACAAACTACTCTGTCTGTACAAACTACTCTGTCTGTACAAACTACTCTGTCCCTACAACTACTCTGTCTGTACAAGGAAAGAAAGTAGGAATGTGAGATGGTGTGAATATTCCCTCCATGAACAGGTCTATGCTTCAGCTGTTAGTGACTGTCCATTGGCCAGTTTTGTTTGTGTTGATCTGGAGGCTGATGCTTTGAGCTGAGTTCGTTTTGAGTTTGCGCTCAAGAACTGAAGTGAAACGTACGTCTCTGTGTTCTGTGTTTTACCTGGCTGCAAGGCAAATTCCCCCTCAGGGACAATAAAGTTGGAAGTTGAAAGGAATGCATTTTTCCTCTTCTTCAGGCTGACATTCTTTCTGGAAGTTTGCCTCCGAGGCTGATATTATCCAGACTGGACCGACTGGCTTTAAAAACGTGTCTGCTGTGTGTTCTTCACGGAGAAGTTAAAACTATCTTGTGTAAAATGTCAGTAGGCCTAACCCTAGAATCTGAGCTGAAGTGTTCTTCTGGTGGAGAGTCCACAGCACACTGTACTTTTTTAGTTGAACATTTCAGGAACTCTTTGTCCTTTTTTTATGATACCAAGATGTGCTTCCCTCGTCATACCGTGTCATAAATGCCTGTTTCTATCTTGCTGGCTTTTGCTGCCACCTAGTGGTAGAAGAAACATCACCCACTTTGACCCCCCAGCATCAGGTAATCTTAAAACAGTGCTTTTTCTTTGTCTTCAACAGTGAACAATGTTGGATGTTCTTACCCCTGGCCAGAGTACTATCTCAATATTCCTGATCTGGACAATGTGAGTTTGTTTTTCCTGTTTGCTGTTTTATCCACACATGGAAATTCTGTCTCAGAGGGAAAAAAATGGCTTTGGAAAAATGATGAGTTTACCATTTAAATGGGTGCTTTTCTCTGTTCAATGCTCTACAGTTAGTAGTCTTTATTGCAATTCTAGCAACCCAAACAACAGTTTGCTTGAATATCTTGGCTGTTAGAACTGCTAAGTATCCATGACCACAGAATCTTATGCATGGTCCATGTGAATGTTTCTCTTACTTACTTTCTATACGTTTCAGTTCATCACAAATATGATCAACGTCAACATGACCTCAGTAGCTCAGGTATGTTTGTCACGCTGAACAACTCTGCACTCTTCTTCTAATCAATATTCGTACAGGAGGAAATATGTACAGTATGTGCGTATATAGAATGTTTTTGTTCCCATCCTCCTCCTCCTCTTCTGCTGTTTCTGCCATGCTACCTGCTCCTCCTCCTCCTCTTCTGCTGTTTCTGCCATGCTACCTGCTCCTCCTCCTCCTCCTCCTTCTGCTGTTTCTGCCATGCTACCTGCTCCTCCTCCCCCTTCTGCTGTTTCTGCCATGCTACCTGCTCCTCCTCCTCCTTCTGCTGTTTCTGCCATGCTACCTGCTCCTCCTCCTCCTCTTCTGCTGTTTCTGCCATGCTACCTGCTCCTCCTCCTCCTCTTCTGCTGTTTCTGCCATGCTACCTGCTCCTCCTCCTCCTCCTCCTTCTGCTGTTTCTGCCATGCTACCTGCTCCTCCTCCTCCTCTTCTGCTGTTTCTGCCATGCTACCTGCTCCTCCTCCTCCTCTTCTGCTGTTTCTGCCATGCTACCTGCTCCTCCTCCTCCTCCTCCTTCTGCTGTTTCTGCCATGCTACCTGCTCCTCCTCCTCCTCCTCCTCTTCTGCTGTTTCTGCCATGCTACCTGCTCCTCCTTCTCCTCCTCTTCTGCTGTTTCTGCCATGCTACCTGCTCCTCCTCCTCCTCCTCCTCCTCCTCTTCTGCTGTTTCTGCCATGCTACCTGCTCCTCCTCCTCCTCCTCCTTCTGCTGTTTCTGCCATGCTACCTGCTCCTCCTCCTCCTCCTCCTCTTCTGCTGTTTCTGCCATGCTACCTGCTCCTCCTTCTCCTCCTCTTCTGCTGTTTCTGCCATGCTACCTGCTCCTCCTCCTCCTCCTCCTCTTCTGCTGTTTCTGCCATGCTACCTGCTCCTCCTCCTCCTCCTCTTCTGCTGTTTCTGCCATGCTACCTGCTCCTCCTCCTCCTCCTTCTGCTGTTTCTGCCATGCTACCTGCTCCTCCTCCTCCTCTTCTGCTGTTTTTGCCATGCTACCTGCTCCTCCTCCTCCTCCTCTTCTGCTGTTTCTGCCATGCTACCTGCTCCTCCTCTTCTGCTGTTTCTGCCATGCTACCTGCTCCTCCTCTTCTGCTGTTTCTGCCATGCTACCTGCTCCTCCTTCTCTTCTTCTGCCATGCTACCTGCTCCTCCTCTTCTGCTGTTTCTGCCATGCTACCTGCAATCTCTCAGTTGTTCCCAAAGCAACGGTGGACTACACCAACGCTGTCTGTATTCGCCACCCACACATCTCTCTCTCTTTCTCTCTCTCTCCTACTTTCAGTCTCTTTAAAAAAAATGTCACAGTCTCTTCTCACCCCGTGCATCCAGCGCCCTCTGTCTTTCATGACAGTGTAGTCTGTAGACTTGTGTCACCTTCCGTGTGACAGTTGTTGCATGTTAACTGAAGTTCTGTTGTTTCTCCTCCAGATGACCCGCCTGGTGCTGCCCAGAATGGTTGATAGGTGAGTTAAATGACTACAGGCAAATATTGGTGTTGTGAATGAGAGATTATGGCACAGCGGTTTGAGGGATACCAAAATGAAAACTGAGAGCCTTTGCTTATCCAAGACCATTATCTGGAAGGTTACACTTTGTAAAGAACATTATCTGGAAGGTTACACTTTGTAAAGGTGACTCTTATCTGGGATGTTACACTTAGTAAAGACCATTATCTGGGAGGTTACACTTTGTAAAGGTGACTCTTATCTGGGATGTTACACTTAGTAAAGAACATTATCTGGGAGGTTACACTTTGTAAAGGTGACTCTTATATGGGATGTTACACTTAGTAAAGAACATTATCTGGGAGGTTACACTTTGTAAAGGTGACTCTTATATGGGATGTTACACTTAGTAAAGGACATTATCTGGGAGGTTACACTTTGTAAAGGTGACTCTTATCTGGGATGTTACACTTTGTAAAGGACATTATCTGGGAGGTTACACTTTGTAAAGGTGACTCTTATCTGGGATGTTACACTTAGTAAAGAACATTATCTGGGAGGTTACACTTTGTAAAGGTGACTCTTATCTGGGATGTTACACTTTGTAAAGGACATTATCTGGGAGGTTACACATTGTAAAGAACATTATCTGGGAGGTTACACTTTGTAAAGAACATTATCTTGGAGGTTACACTTTGTAAAGAACATTATCTGGGAGGTTACACTTTGTAAAGAACATTATCTGGGAGGTTACACTTTGTAAAGGACATTATCTGGGAGGTTACACTTTGTAAAGGACATTATCTGGGAGGTTACACATTGTAAAGAACATTATCTTGGAGGTTACACTTTGTAAAGAACATTATCTGGGAGGTTACACATTGTAAAGAACATTATCTTGGAGGTTACACCTTGTACAGGACATTATCTGGGAGGTTACACTTTGTAAAGAACATTATCTGGGAGGTTACACTTTGTCAAGGTGGCTCTTATTTTGGGGGTAAAAAAAATAAGAAAGAAAACCTCAAGCCTTTTCATCACTGCATCCCTCTCTCCCTCTCCTCCTTTGTTCGCAATGCTGACAAGCTTTCAATTCACACAAAGTGCTCTGCCCTCCCGATTGGCTGCACTGTTCCCATGTGACTCTCGCTGGCCAATAGCAGCGCAGGCACATTTGGTGCCGTGTGAGGCTGGAGCGTCGCTCCACTACATCACTGCAGCAACAGGCTGCCATGGCAACGCACACGGCCAGCACCACTATCACACTGTGTGGGTGTGTGTGTGTGTGTGTGTTAGGGGGGGGGGGGCATTACTCTGTGTGTATTTGTCAGTGTAGTGAATGTGTATACACAGGTTTCACACTGTGTGTGTGTGTGTGTGTGTGTGTGTGTGTGTGTGTGTTAGGGGGGGGGGGGCATTACTCTGTGTGTATTTGTCAGTGTAGTGAATGTGTATACACAGGTTTCACACTGTGTGTGTGTGTGTGTTAGGGGGGGGGGGCATTACTCTGTGTGTATTTGTCAGTGTAGTGAATGTGTATACACAGGTTTCACACTGTGTGGGTGTGTGTGTGTGTGTGTGTGTGTTAGGGGGGGGGGGGGGGGGCATTACTCTGTGTGTATTTGTCAGTGTAGTGAATGTGTATACACAGGTTTGTGTGTGTGTTTGTGTGTGTTGGGGGGGGGGGCATTACTCTGTGTGTATTTGTCAGTGTAGTGAATGTGTATACACAGGTTTGTGTGTGTGTGTGTGTGTGTGTGTGTGTGTGTTGGGGGGGGGGGGGGCATAACTCTGTGTGTATTTGTCAGTGTAGTGAATGTGTATACACAGGTTTGTGTGTGTGTGTGTGTGTGTGTGTGTGTGTGTGTGTGTGTGTGTGTGTGTGTGTGTGTGTGTGTGTGTGTTGGGGGGGGGGTGCATTACTCTGTGTGTATTTGTCAGTGTAGTGAATGGGTATACACAGGTTTGTGTGTGTGTGTGTGTGTGTGTGTGTGTTGGGGGGGGGGGGGCATTACTCTGTGTGTATTTGTCAGTGTAGTGAATGGGTATACACAGGTTTCGTGGGCCTTGAAATTCTTGAAAGTTTGTGGATTTGAGAAAAATTTGGTCGGGACTTAAAAGTGATTGAAGATGTCTCAGTCTGAGCATCAGCACTTCACTGGGATTGCTTGGCTTGGTGTGGTGAAGATCACAATTAAACCACACGTCTAATTATTGTGTCCCAAAGCTTGGCAGTTTAAATTTCACTAACAAGTTGTAACAACACCTTGAATGTAATCAAAATCTTTGAATTTGACGTCCAAGCGAGTGCGGTAGGAATGCCCTCTTCTCCGAGTTCTTCTCCTAATTCTGTCCGTCTTGTGTTTTCAGGTCAAAAGGGATTGTCCTCAACATCTCCTCTGCCAGTGGCATGTACCCTGTCCCTCTGCTCACAATCTACTCTGCATCAAAGGTATGCATTTGTGTGCACCCATCTGTACATTGCAAATCACCGCAGCCATGTGTCAACTGTCAACATCGCAATAAAAGCACCCGCCTACCACTGCAGAGACTCGGGTTCGATTCCCTGTAGCGGTACTTCGGGTCATGGTCAGACATTCCTACAGACCGTGTCTGTGGGTGGGAAGCCGCTGGAGTATGAGTCCTGGTCGCTGCACTAGTGCCTCTCGAATTGCGTGATCCTCCCACGTGCTACATCCTGCCGGTGAAACGCCTCGCTGTCAGCTGAAAAGAAGCAGCTGGCGACTGCACATGTATCTGAGGAAGCATGGCGCTAGTCTACCACTCTCCTCAGATCAGCAGAGGGGGTGGAGCAACGACCGGAAGAATTGGCCAAATACAATTGGGGAGAAAATCTGGGGAGAAAAATAAATGTCAATATTGCAAGAATTCTTTCTAGTCCATAAGAACTCTATCATCTGGCATGATGTATCTTCAATCTTTCAATATTTGTTCTATTCTGTGCTGCTTGGTAAGCTGCACCTGCTTAATGTTTCATGAAGCCAACCCTACCTGTTTGGTTAGATTTTGGGCTGGGGTGACAACAGACGCATGTATTATGTATACATGTATGAACTTTATTATAACAACAGACACGTATTATGTCATGTATACATGTGCACATGTATTAACTGTATTGTTTGTGCGCAGGCCTTTGTGGACTTCTTCTCTCGTGGGCTTCATGAGGAGTACAGGCGTCAGGGTATCATCGTCCAGGTGAGTCTGTCTGGAGGGATGACCTCCTGTCCTTCCAACCTGTATGGGAAGATTACAATTTTTAGAGGAGAACTCACTAAAACATAAATGAAGGATGTGAACAAGCATACAGCTATCCACCACGTACAACTGGTTGGGTGAAAATCTTGAGTTCCTCACAATAAATCCAACTGCCAAAGAGAGTAAGCTTGACTTTTCCCCTAGATACTGATCTGTGTTCAGATCACTATCAGTTTCTAGCCTTTTCTCAGCAGAAGCATTTTTCCAAATATGTTATTCCACACAAGGCCTTTGTTCTGTTTGTGGCTCCCAGTGTAGGTTATAGTCATGTGCCATCTTGTGGCTTGACTGTGTACCACAGTTTCACCTCAGCAAACCTTCAGTACATTTCCACCTGCTGCGCTCAGCTGTCACAAACCAAGAGAAAAATACATTTTAAAATAGATTTTAGTTGAGTTTAATCTTGTCAGGCCATAAAAGGAGACGCATTATACTTACATGAAGTGCCCCAAAGGGATTTAAATACTTATATAGCTTTTATTTGACGGTTGTTACTTGATGGCCATGCGATAAAGCTGGAAGTCAGTTGAGTACACACTGCAGGTTTTATGCGTGCCCCTAAGCGTTTATCCGTTTATCCCCCCCTCTTCCTGCAGAGTGTGCTGCCCTTCTTCGTGGCCACCAAGATGACCCGCATTAGGAAGCCCACCCTAGATAAGCCCACCCCGGAGCGTTATGTGGCAGCTGAGCTGGCCACTGTGGGTCTGCAGAGCCAGACCAACGGCTACTTCCCCCATGCTGTCATGGTAAGGACTGGAAACCCCTTCAATGATTGAAATATGTGTGTGTGTAATTATATGAACATGAAGCGGTGTGGTACAGGAAAAAACACATCCGTTTAGGCTAATTTATTAAGTTACCAATCAGTTACCTTAAGGCTGCATTCAGCTATGTTTTTTGTCTTAAAATAAGTGTTAAATGGCTCTATAGTGTTTGGTCAGTGACTTGAAACCCCCAACCCCCCGCTGTCCTCTATCTCTCTCCTGTAGTCCTGCATGCTCATAGAGACTCACGGATGGTGGCGTTGGATTCAGGGTGAAAAAATACATATAGACTTTTATGGGCATCAAAATATGACCTTCCGTTTCCCAGAAAATGTAAACTTTTCTCTGATTGGATAGTTTGAGATGGCCGCCAATTTTTATCCAATCAGAGAAAAGTTGACATTTTCTGGGAAACGGAAGATCGGATGGCGATGCCTATAAAGGACTGTCTTTTTTCACCCCGAATCCAATGCCGGACTACAGGAGAGAGATAGAGGACAGCGGGGGGTTGGGGGTTTCAACTTAGGCCTTGGCCACATTGATCCGTGGTGTCTGTCCGTGTGCGTTCATTTCTCTGTTCACTTCCATTCATTTTCAATGACAACTGTCCGACTGTCTGTGGAGCACTCAGAAGCGTACGTATCCAGAAAATTTGCATACGTTTTGATGGACAGAAAGTTGAAGAGGAATTAACTTTTTCTGGACGGACGTATCGGATGGTCGGATAGTCACTGTCCGTTTAGCCAATCAGAGTCGAGGTCTCGAGAGGAGGCGTTCCGAGATTTGTTTCAACTTTTCAAAGAAGATGGCCGAGGCGGTGAACGAGGCTATAAGGGATTCCCCAGCAAAATGAGTAAAATTGTGTGATTTCACTAGGATTTCAGTGACTAGAAGTTAGTCCAAGGGGAGAATGTAGTAGGGATGGGCGCGAGTACTCGGGTACTCGAGCACTCGTTCGTAACGTCAATACTCGAGTAACGTTTCTGCTGTTCGGGTACTCGCCCCACTCCCCACCCCTTTAAAAATGGTCTAAGATCTCTACGCACGCATCGTCATGTGGATCTGGCAGCCTGAACTGCACGGGCGTCAAGTCAGCCAGAATGTACAAGTACGTCATCCGCTTTGTTGCTTTCAAAATAAAACGCTTATTGTAACGTAACCTTATTTATTTTGAGTAATGCGTTACAGCCACAGTTTCACGCCATATAACATCACAACGAGTATTTTGATACAAGGTTTGCTGCTTCATTCGTTGAAATACTTTTTCTCCTCCAACGTGCATCAATAAGCTATTTACTTTTGTTTAAGTAACATTATTTTGAAAGTTTTAACCGGAAGTTTTCCAGCTCATACCGAAAATGGTGGCTGGGAATATTCTCCCGAATGAGACGCACGCTTCTTCATAGCGCACGCCCGATAAAACTCATTCAAAACATATTGCACTAGTTTACTGACTACACTGTCGTTTCCCATAACGTTTGTTAGTCACAAGAAATGTGGAGAAAGAATCACTTTTTGGGAGACAATCGCTTCATGGTGATCACTATTCAGCTGCAGCTGTAACGTTAATCACACTGGTCAGTTTCCACTTTTTGGCAGAACACCGGACTGTAATCTGTGGATTTACGTTAATGTAACAGTGATCATAAAGTAAAATGGATGATACTGGACAATAACCTGACATTGCTGGACAATGGACATGGAAATGCCTTCGCTTGTTTCACAACGTGTCTGCTCCAAAGCGCTAATGCCATCCATCCAACCATCGGAGATAGGCTACTGTCTGAGGTAGGCTAGATGTTAGCTTAGCGTCACCCAATATCAGTCAGTTCCTCTCCTGACAAAAAATGCTCCAGGTAGCGCTTTTTCCATGCAAAAATGCAAACGTAATGTGTGAACAGCCCCCCACACAGCAGATTACTCCTGCTCAGTCATTACCATAGTAATCACACAGACCCCCCCCCCCCCCTGCGCGAGTGCTCGAGCACTCGTTCATAATAGAAGGAGAGTACTCGAGTATTTAAATTGCTTAAAATGCCCATCCCTAGAATGTAGTGCATATACTTCTCTCCAGTTATCTGCACATGATCTACATTATATTATACTCGCGCTGTTCATGTCATTTGCATCGAGTCACATTTCCAAGGAGCTGCACGCAGGCTGCGCAGGCAGGCTCGCCGGCCGCGGAGCAGCCCCGGCGCTTTGGGGGAGGGGTTTGACGTAGACTCAGTTCTCATGCATCGGACAGACATCTGTCCGTTCAATAATTCTGTCCATTTTCTGACGGATCAGTGTGGCCAAGGCCTTACTGACCAAACACTCTATTTCAGTGATTGCTGTCGGAATATAGAGCCATTTAACACTTATTTTAACACAAAAACATCGCTGAATGCAGCTTTAAACTAACTAGTTGCATTCTAAGTTTCTAAACTAACCCATTATGCCAGTCAATAATGAAAATAGGGAAAACTTTTGTATGCATGTATATTTTGTTTTTTTGATTAAATAGTTGCATAGTATACCTTTTAACATGCCCAATAGTGCCAGAATCCATTGAAAAAAAACATTTGTATCAATTTGTTCTCTGTTAGGTGTTTCTTCCCCCACAGATTTATTGGCCTAAGATTGAACCGGCGACCTCCAAGCTGGCTTCTCTAACCTTTAGGCCACCGCTGCCATATTGCTACTACTACTAACCCATGCATCTGTTTCCCAGGGTTGGTTGACCACCAAGCTGGTGCCCATCAGCCTGGTCATCTTCTTTGGTGCCAGGATGAACCGTCTGCAGCGCACCGGATACCTGCAGCGGAGGAAACTCCGGGAGCAGAAAAACAACGGAGCCGGCCTGAAGAACGATTAGGAAGCATGGCTAGCGATTGGTTCATGGAGCCTGAAGAGCCAATAGGAAGAACGGCTATAAGTTATAACGATTGTGAGCGGGGACGTTCTGCTCGGGCCCCCGCTGACGCCATCAGTGAAGAGAGAGAGAGAGTTTGTGTTTGTGTGATTGTTCCTCCAGGGTGACCTGGGACTTCAGCTTTGTGCCTTTAGTGAGTGTGCGTGTGCAAGGGAACATTTATGACTTCCTATTTAAAATAGTGACCTGATGACGTTTGCCTGTGATGAAGCTAGAACCCAAATGAATGTCACAGAATGCAGGAGCTGAGGTGATAATAAAATGCTCCTCTCTGCAAAGGACATTCATGTTTTTCCATGTCACTGATATAGATGACGGAAATCTTAAAAAATATGCAACCAAAAAAAGGGTGATTTATGTTAACTGCTGTTGTAAGCAGTGGAAAAATGGTGATGGATTTATCTTTTTGTTTTATATATATACATAGAATTATTTATTTTATATTTGTATTTACACTCAAGCCAAACTTGGACCTTGAAAAAATGAGCATACAACCTATAATGCTGTTTACAAATGAATGAACTGTGCTATAAATATGGCGGTTTCTCCCTTTCTCTGTTTGTTTTTGGTTCTTTATATGTTGTGTGATCTTATTTACTACAATACATGTGGTGGGATATGGTTGCACTGATGTAGAGCTTGTTCTAAACCAAAGTTTTACAAACTCGTTCACTCAGATGAAACACAAGTGCCTTTACACTGTGCCATCATTCATGCCAGTATTGGTCAACTTTAATGAGGATCATTCAATGTATAAGAATTTGATTGAACTGGTGCTGCAGCCACCTCCAGTTTGTCAGTCAGGTGAAAACCTTTCAGGAGCCAGAAGAAAAATAGCCTTGATTTTTAACTTGACAGTGCATTTATGAGTTTATCCAGTGTGTTTTTGAAAGGCAATGCAAAATGTTGTCAGTTTGTTTTGCTGCTGGCAATATATTTCTACTGTTTGTTAATTAAAGTTGTTTATAATACTTGTCCTTGTGTGTATTCTTTCAGGTGCCAAGAAAATGGCCACTTGGAATTGAAATATGAAATCTATACATCAAAACAATCAATCGCAGGGCAAACCCCATGGATCTCTATGCGAAGTGGTTTATTTTATGTTTTTCTTCCTGCTTCCTACAGCTACAGTGAAGATTTCAGCTAGAAACGATGTAAATAACATTTTCAAGTCAAATTGGCATCTTGGGGCTTCTGGAGACTTGCTAGACATGGAGGCTTTTTTTCTAGCTGTTTTTTTACATTAGGAAGTTGGTCGCCATCCACTTTATTCTTGATTTAATGGCAACGTTCTTATCAGATAAATGTGATGTTTGTAATGTTCCTGAAAATGTTGAGCACGTCATGAGGTGTAAGTATGATTCAGAGAGGAACATCTACATGATGAAATATGAGTTAGGACGGGATGGAACTTGGAATGGATTTTAGGGATGAGTGAGAAAAGGAAGGAGGGAATGCTGCAATTCCCTCTTTAGTTTTCTTAAAAATACAGGATTAGATCGTAAGATTATACTTTTTAGCGTTTAGTGTTGGTAACTAATTACAAAAGTAACATTACATGTAATATATTAATTTTAACAGTAACTCAGTAATATAACTTATTACCAATATAATTTCAGTAATATTATACCAGTTACTTTGTTAAGTAACACAAGTTACAAATCAAGTTACTTTTTTTTTTTTTTTTTTATCCAAGTAGGCTACATATTTAAACAAAGATACAATAATTTCCTAATCAAATTGTGTGTGGGTAACATTTACAATTTTGGAATGAAAGTAACTACTAATATGTAGTTAGCCTACATTTTGAAAGTAACTTGCCCAACACTGTAATAAGGAGTCGTAGTAGAATGGGAATTGGGTGGGATTTTATTTTAGTTCAATTCAGTTCAGTTCAGTTTGAATCCAGTAGTTGGCGGTAATGCAACATTTTGGATGCCAACCGCCGAAAATTCAAACAGAAGAAGAAAAATAAGATAAACCCTGATATTACACTCCGGTACAGTAGGTGGCGCTATGCACCTATACACATTGGTTGCGATCCATCATTAAAATTAGAGACGAAGAGCAAGACCACATTACAGACCAATGGATGCACCAGACCAGTCGCCAGAGAGCAAAGTATTCGTCAGAATGGCAGTAAGTAAAAAGTACCTAAACTGAACTGAACTTTGAGACGTGTGTAAAATCTGTTCATAGACATATCTCCCTATATCAACATGCATTCATTATTGATAAACACCATTCATAACTCATTAAATGTCCAGTAGCCTACAGTGTCTGGATGCGCTTACCTCATTGTTGCTACTTGCTAGCTCAGTTGTGATGCTACAGTAGCTAGCTCAGGATGCAACTAACCTTTTCGGTGACAGTCACCTTTTGATCCCAACATAGGGCACTTAAGTGAATTTAAGTGAGATTTTGAGTACCCCGGACCGGTAGTCCTGTACGCTGCCCTGCGGTATCTGTCACATTTTTCCACTCTCCATGAGTTTTGCATTCCTGCTAGCTAATGTAGTTTTTATGTATTTCCCTATCTGACGCCAATCATATCTCAATCGTCATTTTCTTTTTACAATGTATTTTTTTCTCTCAGTCAGATGTTTAAATGGTGTGTTGTGGTTGTGTTGTTGTGTTTGTGTGTGTTTAACCTGCACAGATGCATCAGACAATATTAAAGCGAGGACAGGATCCCCTTCTCTCTATTGGGAGATGCACAGTGTGCTG
Source organism: Poromitra crassiceps (assembly GCF_964638095.1). Lineage (NCBI taxonomy): Eukaryota > Metazoa > Chordata > Actinopteri > Beryciformes > Melamphaidae > Poromitra > Poromitra crassiceps. Next base: position 16,719,218 of record NC_139652.1, read on the forward strand.
CGACAAGTACCACTGTGCCTACTGTAAAATGGTGTTTACCCATTTACATGCGGTACAAAATCATGTTAGAAATCACGTCCACATTGCAGTTCAGCACAAAGGTATGTGTGTGTGAATCTTTTCAGTTTCTTTATTCAGTCTGTGTGTGTGTTTACGTTTATGAACTGTGAGTGAAAATTATTGATTGATTGTTTATTGATTGATAGCTGATCATTATTGACTGTGTTCAGTGTCGATGAGAGGCCCTCTGCTGTGGGCCTCAGCATAGTCAGAACAGCACAGAACCCTAATATTTTTTCGGATAGTGCTTGACCACATTAACCTGATTACATTTACACCATGTGTCTCCCGTGTCCACATTGAGATCTGATTGCAATCCCATCAGGCAAGCTCCATAGCGTAGAGCAGCAGTAAAACAGTGGTGACTGCTGTTGTATGTGGATTGAGAGGACGCATTGCATTTACACTCGTGTTCAATGTGGTCACAATGAGTCCCTGACCACCTCGGGGTGGTTTGGCTGATCAGATCACAATCCGTCCTCAATGTGTCTTGGGGGCGTTTACACCTGTACTTTCAATTGGTCAAGCACTAACTGATTGCAATCTGATCACAGAAAACAGTTACCGACTTCCAACATCATTGCATTCACACACACACACACACACACACACACACACACACACACACACACACACACACACACACACACACACACACACACACACACACACATATATATACACACACACACACACACACACACACACACACACAGTTAATATTGCTACTAACTAGATACAGTAGCTAACGTTAGCTAACAAACACTGGCTTGCTAATTTCATTCGTAAAATAGCTAAATTCAACATATTGCTATGATCAGAGCAAAATATAAACACATATTGCATAATTACACATCAAATTAGGTCAGCAAACATTTTTATAATCCATTAATATGGCCGCCATGTTTGATGATGTCAACTTGGACAAACCAGAGCTCTGAAATACTACCAGAATTTCTGACCTGTAATTCCGACCTCGACAACCGTTAAATGAATTCCTTACAAGTCAGAGCTGATTATTTTCGAGTTCCGAGGTGTCTTGAATGCAGATTTACACCGGGGTAGGCAATCACCCTGCAAGGGTGATTAACACCCGACTAGTAACACCTGATTTGACTGATCAGCTAATAGTCTTTGATCAGGGCTTTAATTAGTAGATTTGTGTGTTACTGCTTGGACAAAACAAAACCTTACCCACACTGGTCCTAGTGATCGGTGGGTGTGTGGTAAAAAAAAATCCCACATGGATCTTTATGTTATTGATATGTTATTAATGTTATGAGCAAGGCACTACACACCCCAAAACCTCTACAGGGGCGCAGCACTGCACTGTATACGATACGATATGAAATACTTTATTAATCCCCCAGGGGGGAAACTGAGTGCCACCACACTGCACACACAGGACAGACAACCAACAGCACAACAGTAAATATATATTATATATATATATATATATATATATATATATATATATATATATATATATATATATATATATATATATATATATATATATATATATATATATATAAATAAATACAATGTCTCAAGCAGTACAACAAAGGGGAGAGCACAGCACGATGTGACAGCAATATCAGGCCTAACTAGGCTAATTCCTAGTATAAAACATTATAAAGAAGATAATTGATCAAACTTGTTCTTTCTACATTTTAGATTTTGTCATCATCAAGTGTGGTCTAGACTGCAGAAAAACTCCACATTTTCACTGCTGCTACTGCACGTCAACAATAATCAACAAGGGTGGTCTGATTCATCATTTAACACTTTGTCAAGAAGATATGTCATCCGGACGCCCTCCAGCCCCAGCACCACCACCACCAGCTCAGTGCACCGGTCCACCTCCACCAACCCAGGTGGTAGTGCTCCTGCTGGGGATAGCAGCACCACGTCCACACCTACCCCCAGTGGAAGTACCTCCATCTCTCCACCACCCATCCCTCCGTGTACGTCCGTCTCTCCCTGCTTCCTAACTCCACCTACACCTAGACCTCAACACTATAGATCAGGGGTGGGCAACATTTTTTTTCCAGAGGGTTGACATACATAAAGTAACTGAAAGGCCACACATTGGACTCATAACTGCCAACACTTGGTATCTCCTGTTAATCTCCTGATATCATAGTGATACAAATCAAATGGCTGTAGCGGATGAGATTTATTAACACAATGCTCTTTTATTGACTTTTTGGGGGTTGTTTTGTTTTCGTTTGAGGATGTTGGGGGCTGGATTGAGATGGTCCAGGGGCCACATTTTGGCCATGTCTGCTATAGATCCTCCGTCAAGACATGTCTTAACAGTTGCACACACTGAAATGTTTATCGTGCATTAATGCATCATGCGTTAGATAAATGAAACAATAAACCTGAATATCGATAATTTGTTTGGCAAAGCATATAAAGTTTTGTCTCAGCTAAGGTCATTGGCTATTATAACCAATGCATACTATTGATAACGACCTTTCGTAGCTCATTAAATGCTAGGGGTTGGCAAAAAATGGATTCACTTAAGTATCGCGATTTTTTTATTTGCAGAATATTTTTTAATCGTTTTTCATCCCAGAATCAATAATTGCTTTGTTTATGTGTGTTTTCCTGCACAGATGCATCAGACAATACTGAAGCAAGGACAGGATCCCCTTCTCTCTATTCAGAGATGCAGAGTCTCCCAAAATTACCACTGTGCCTACTGTAAAAGAGCCTTTAACCATCTACATGAGATACAAAATCATGTTGGAAATCATGTTCGCATTGCAGTTCAACACAAAGGTGTGTGTGTGTGTGTGTGTGTGTGTGTGTGTGTGTGTGTGTGTGTGTGTGTGTGTGTTTGTTTCTTTATTCGGTTCAATTAGTGTGTGTGTCACAATTATTTTTGAAAGTTTATGAATCCTGTCATCCCTCCATAGAAATGGAAAGTAATAACATACAATTCACTGATTTCCTCATATCGGGAAACCTTTAGGAAGTATGACTCCCAAAGGTTCACATATTTCTGCACACAAGGATATTTAATGAACAGTTTTAAGTATATAATCCACATATATTCAAACTATTTGTGTTTTCGGTTAATCGTGTCATGATTTATCAGATCAAATGTAGCATAAATGAAGATATTGTTATTAATTATGTCTAAAATATGTAAAACAGACTTCCAAAGGGGTTCACAAACTTTCAATCACTATATGTAATTTGACAATATCAATATGTGGATTGCTCAACGAATGATTAATATTCCCTAGAACCACAGTTGGAGGCTAATTATCTGAAGAACTCTTTTTTTCTTGTTCTCTCTTGTCTTGTTTTATGTCAGTTAGTTTTGATCAGTGTTAAATTGATAAACAAGGAAGACTATATAAATAATCTTTAGATCAGGATAGGCAATGCCCCTGCGAGGGCTGGTGTGGGGTGCGGGCATCTGTTCCAGCCGAGTAGTAACACACCTGATGTGACTGATCAGCTAATAGTTTATTGATCAGGGCTTTGATTAGGAGAAGGTGTATCATTACTGCGTGGACAGAACAAAACCTTCACCCACACTGGCCCTTGTGATTGGTGGGTGTCTGGTAAAAGGCTCAGGTGGATCTTAATGTTGTTGTGCTCTTGAGCAAGGCACTTCACCCCAAAACGTCTATGGGGCTGCTGCATTGCACTGTATAAACATGATTGTAAACAAGAAAATTTGTCAAACTTGTTCTTTCTATATTTTAGATTTTGTCATCATCAAGTGCGGTCTGGGCTGCAGACAAGCACCACATTTTCACTGCTGCTACTGCACGTCAACAATAATCAACAAAGGTGGTCTGATTCATCATTTAGCAATTTGTCAAAATACATCAACTGGGGGGTCCCACCCCACAGCCCCAGCAACAGCACCACCACCTCCATCCCCAGGAGGAACATCTCCACCCCAACCAGCAACAGCAGCACCACCTCCATCCCCAGGAGGAGCATCTCCACCCCCAGGAAGAGCACCTCCACCCCCAGCAGCAACAGCAGCACCACCTCCATCCCCAGGAGGAGTATATGCACCCCCAGGGAGAGCACCTCCAGCAGCAGCACCACCTCCATCCCCAGGAGGAGTATCTCCACCTCCACCCCCAGCAGCAGCACCACCTCCATCCCCAGGAGGAGTATCTCCACCCCCAGCAGCAGCAGCATCACCTCCATCCTCAGGAGGAGCATCTCCACCCCCAGGAAGAGCACCTCCACCCACAGCAGCAGCAGTACCACCTCCATCCTCAGGAGGAGCACCTCTACCCCCAGCAGCACCGTCGGCAGCAGAAAAACGTATCTGCCAGCAAGTCAGGGTGGCTTGCACACAGTGCGGCGTTCAAGTGAATAAAAAGAACCTGCTGGTTCATATGAACAGAAAGCACATGCAAAAAGTCACTGATAATTCAGCAAAACGTGTGCATCCATTCCGCCCGCCAGTCAGGGTGACTTGCACACAGTGCGGCGTTCAAGTGAATAAAAAAAACCTGCTGGTTCATATGAACAGAAAACACATGCAAAAAGTCACTGATAATTCAGCAAAACGGCGCCTATCATGCCAGTGCATTGATGCCAAAAATGGCATCTTTGCTGTTGATAAATCCTTCTTCAAGCCATGCTCTCCTATACATGTTCAGAAAAAGACATGGGGTGCAGCAAGCCACAGCATCATCTGTGAGGTGGACGAATGCAGCAAAATAGCAGGATTTGCGGCGGAGAGTGGACTTCCTTATGAGTGCATGCATGTCAAATCAGTGGTGTTCTGCCCCCGCGCGGACACCACACCCATGGCTTTGCAGGAGAATGTGCTGTCAGAAATGGTTGCTTCCAACATATTTGGGGACGCAAGGAAGCAGAGCTGCTTAAAGCACCAAAAAGCAGCTGCTGATGCAGGTGTTCCGCTCTCTGTTGAGGTGACCGTTGGGGGACCTCCTTCCAAAAAATCCTTTTCAATATATGAGCCAAAGGTCTCAGGAAACAGCAGACTGGGCAGGATCATCGCAGCATATGATTCGAAAAAGAAGTCCTGGCACTGCCCGTGTGTCAAAACAAAACAATCATGTCTCCATAAAACAATTGCAAAATGGCACGTTTTTCAAACTCGACTTTTGATCAGCACCGTGCTTTATGAAGGCGAAATGGAAGACGACGAAATCGAGGCTCGATCCCTTTTGACTTTCGAGGGATTTGAGTACATGGAGTAGGCATCCGTGTGTCACTGCACAACCTCCACCTGTGACATGCAAGGTCAGTTAGGGGGGTTAGATCTGTGTAAATATTAAGTTTGTACTTGAAATTTCTTTGTTTTAAAGCCATTACATTTTTTTGACATTTTCATATTTATCTTAGCTACATATTTTGAAAGAAATTAAATAAACCCAGCAACACTTGGAGGACAAGTCAAGTCAAGTTTATTTATATAGCCCTAATTCACAAGCATGTCTCAGAGGGCTTCACAGAAAGTATGTCTAGCTGATTCTAGCTAACACACAATAACAAGAATATACAGAATAAAGATAACATTTGAACATTTGAAGAAAACAGGAGAGTGGAGGAGGGAGGGAGAGGGAGGAGAGGGGGGAGGTGGGGAGAAAAAAGGAAATGTGGGGAGGTGGGAGGGCGCAGGGGAAGGAGAGCAGTGGGAATGTGAGAGAGGGGAGAGGACAGAGAGGAGGAGAGAACAGAGAAGGAGAGGTGGAAGGGTACAGGGGAGGTAGAGTAGAGGTAGGGTCTAGGGTGGAGGGAGGGAGGGAGGAGAGGGGGGAGGTGGGGAGAAAATAGGAAATGTGGAGGAGGAGAGAACAGGGGAGGAGAGATGAGGATGCAGGGGAGGGAGAACCAGGGTAGGGATAGGGTCTAGGGTTGAGGGAGGGGAGGGAGTAGGATACGGGCCCGGATTAGGGCGAGGGTGGGGAGAAATGGGAAATGTGGAGGAGGAGAGAACAGAGAAGGAGAGGGTGCAGGGGAGGGAGAGCAGGGGGAATGTGAGAGGGAGGAGAGGGCAGAGAGGAGGAGAGAACAGAGAAGGAGAGGTGGGGGGGCGCAGGGGAAGGAGAGCAGTGGGAATGTGAGGGTACAGGGGAGGTAGAGTAGAGGTAGGGTCTAGGGTGGAGGGAGGGAGTAGGATACGGGCCCGGATTAGGGCGAGGGTGGGGAGAAAATGGGAAATGTGGAGGAGGAAAGAACAGAGAAGGAGAGGTGGGAGGGTGCAGGGGAAGGAGAGCAGGGGGAATGTGAGAGAGGGGGGAGGACAGAGAGTAGAGGTGCAGGGGAAGGAGAGCAGGGGAAGAAGAGCAGGGGGAATGTGAGAGAGGGGGGAGGACAGAGAGTAGAGGTAGGGTCTAGGGTGGAGGGAGGGAGTAGGATACGGGCCCGGATTAGGGCGAGGGTGGGGGGAAAATGGGAAATGTGGAGGAGGAGAGGACAGAGAAGGAGAGGTGGGAGGGTGCAGGGGGAGGAGAGCAGGGGGAATGTGAGAGAGGGGGGAGGACAGAGAGGCAGAGAAGGAGGGGTGGGAGGGTGCAGGGGAAGGAGAGCAGGGGGAATGTGAGAGAAGGGAGAGCAGGAAGTGGCAGGGATTCAGGAAAATAGGGGAGAAGAGGAGGAAGAGGAAGGAGCAGAGGGGGGGAGAATGAGGAGAGAGCAGGAGAAGGGAGGGGGGGGCGGTGGGATGTGGGGGAGGAAAGAGCATGGAAAGAGAGGAGAACAAGAAGGGGGAAGAAGGGAAGAAGCGGGGAAAGGGGGAAAGAGAGGGGGGGGGGAGAAGATCAGACAACTGACTACTCTAAGCATTAACCAGAGCTAACTGGGACATAGTATCTAGCTAATCTACAGCCTAATCTGGCCTATCCTACCCTGCTCTAGTCTGATTTTAGCCTGAACACTAACAGGTCAGCCTTAGGCTGTAGCTAATCTATCGCCTACCTAAGCTGTTCTAAACCAACCGGCAGCCCTCGACCAGTGATGAAGAGCACCGATGCCCCCCGACCCGGCCCCCGCCCACATATGGCGTGGGAGGGAAGGCCAGGCCGGGACACAGCGGCACCCCCTCACCCCCAGTGAACGCAAGAAAACCTTTCCACCATATGGATCGCCGCATGGATTGCCCCAGTGACTTGGCTGAGGAGGAACCTTGTGAGGTCGTTGTGCTAGGGGCCAATTGCTGCGGCCCAGGCGGACCCAGCCCCCACGCGACCCGCCCCCCCAGCCCCCAGCCACCAGCATAGTGACTGAGAGCGTGAGAGCAGGCCACGCGGGGGACGGGCCCACCCACCAGGCCACAGCAGCGGACCCCCGTCTGGGGACTCCCCTCCGAGACAGGCCGAGAGATGCCGGGCTAAACCATGCACAGAGTTTCCGATAATGAAACTCTGTGAATGGTTTAATATGGAAATAAAATGTACAAGAGAACAGAAAATTGAAAATGTAAAAAGAGTCCAACAGAAGGGATATAAAAATGTAATTTTTAAATTATCCTAAGATCAGGGAAGGGAGTTGAAAATCTAAAAAGTAGAGTCCAAAAAGAAATAGAAAATGCAGTCTTTAAGTGTTCGTAGGTTTAGAGAATACTAGTTAATTAACTAGGTGACAAAAAGGGTAACAAGATTGGGAGTTCCATGAGGATGATCTGAGGAATCCATGAGTCCGCGTTGGTGACATGGATTAAGAGGAGGGGAGGGGAGGATAGGAGTCGGAGGTGATGATTAAGAGGAGGGGAGGATAGGAGTTGGAGGTGATGATGAGGCGGCGGGGGGGGGGGCTGGGGGGGCGCCCCCCCCTTCCCTTAGGCAGGCAGGTGACCAGGATGATGAGGATAGGGGTCGGTGGTGGTGAAGAGCCCGGGGTGTCAGACAGTAGAAGGAGTAGCGGCAGGTGGCTAGGGCGATGACGGCCGGACCTAGGGCTGCAGCGGCGGGGGTGTACGTCAGGCCAGTGAAGGACACCTGAGGGGGAGAGAGAGAAGAGAGCGGGGGAATCTGCGCAGAGGTGGAACTAACTCTATAGACAACAATAAAATTAGGTCAAAACAAAATTTATTAGGATTTTTATTTTTATTTTTTAGGATGACTAATACTATACTGCTAATTCAGGTCTAAGTACCACCTAACACCACTGTCAATGATTCAGCCCTGTTGATGCGGACCGTAAATCATGACCTACAACAAAATTTATTAGGATTTTTTTTTTATTTATTTTTTTATTTTTTTTAGGATGACTAATACTATACTGCTAATTCAGGTCTAAGTACCACCTAACACCACTGTCAATGATTCAGCCCTGTTGATGCGGACCGTAAATCATGACCTACAACAAAATTTATTAGGAAAAATATTTTATTTTTTTATTTTTTAGGATGACTAATACTATACTGCTAATTCAGGTCTAAGTACCACCTAACACCACTGTCAATGATTCAGCCCTGTTGATGCGGACCGTTAATCATGACCTACAACAAACAAAACTAAATTAGGTCAAGTCTAAGTTTATACTGATACTGCTGGCTTGTGATTGCCCGCTCAGCAATTCAGGACTAGGTTTATTCACCAGCTATTAGATTTTGTATCTAAGCTACTGGGTCGACTGATGCCATATTATTAAATTAGGTCAAGTATAAGTTTATAATGATATTGCTGGCTTGAGACAGCCCGCTCAGCAATTCAGGATTGTATGTACTCAAGAGCTAATAAATATTTCTGGAGAATGACATCATCAAACACAACTATCAAGCACAACCAAATGATTGGGAGAATAAATGGGTTTTGAGTCTAGTTTTGAAGATTTCAATGGAGCCAGCTTCCCTAACTGACAGAGGAAGCTGGTTCCAGAGATGTGGAGCACGGTAAGAAAATGCTCTGCTACCTGCTGATTTTTTCTTAATTTTAGGGACGGTAAGATAATTACCGTCCTGTGAGCGGAGAGTACGCGTGGGAACATAGGGAATAATTAGCTCAGATAAGTACGGAGGTGCGAGCCCATGCAAAGATTTATAGGTTAACAGAAGCACCTTAAAGTCTGATCTGGCCTGAATTGGGAGCCAGTGGAGGGAGATTAAGACCGGAGTTATATGATCAAACTTCTTAGTTCTAGTTAGAAAACACTGGAGGACACTGGAGGACACTGGATAGATTGTCAGTCTGACAATCTATCCAGTGTCCTCCAAGTGTTGCTGGATTTATTTAATTTCTCTCTGAAATGATATTAACATATTCCATCCTAATTATATTCACAACTAGCCTGTTGTGGATGCATTAATTCTTCTTGCTTGAGGTGGAAACATTTAAATTTTACTAAAGCAAAGGTGGAAAACAAATCCTCGAAAGTTTGAATTTGAGGGGGGAAAGGCCTTGAACTTATTTTTTAACTAGACCTGGTTCATTGAAAGTGCTGTTTGATATGTTGGATAATGGTGATATGAGACTAGATATTATGTTCTTAGATGTTGGATATGGTAATAGCTTTGTCTTTTCCTGGTTTTAAAGGCTGTCTTACAGTAAAGTGATGTCATTTTCTGAACTTACCAGACTGTGGAGCTGTTGTATTATTTGCCTTTACCCACTTAGTCATTATATCCACATTACTGATGATTATTTATCAAACATCTCATTGTGTAAATATTTTGTGAAAGCACCAATAGTCATGCCTACAATATTGTCACAATATCAATATCGAGGCATTTGGTCAAAAATATTGTGATATTTGATTTTGTCCATATTGCCCAGCCATACAGTTCACAAGTGGCTTTGACTTACAACTGAACATTTCGCACATTTGTAGAAAATACAGATACATATTGTGTATCACTTGTTCAGCCTAAAAATACAGAGAGTCAGTAATGGGGCACGGTGGCTCAGTGGTAGAGCTGTCGCCTCACAGTCAGAAGGTCCTGAGTTCGATTCTCGCCTGGGACACTGTGGGCGCTGTGGTTGTGTTCCCCCCATATCTTCAGTGCCTACTGCCCAGGTGGGGTATCTCGTCGTAAGGGCCTTTCTGTCTGTGTGGAGTTTGCACGTTCTCCCCCTGCTCCCCCAGGGGGTTCCTCCGTATATAACCCCCCCCCCCCCACTAAAAACATGCAGAAGATCAGATCAGATCGTCATCGTCATCCGACCAGTGACGACAACACCCGAAGTTGGTCCCCGGGCGCTGTACGAGAAAGCGACCACTGCTCCTGGCCTGCCCCTCGGAGGAAAGGACATGCCTGGATGGGTTAAATGCAGAGGACACTTTTCACCGGCCACCGTCAGCATGAGTGTGTTGTTGTGTTCGTGTGACAATAAAAGACGGGCTTGTCCCGTTACGAGAGGTTTTTTTTTACGAGAGAGAGAGATATGATTTTTCGGCCATAATATTGCCCAGCTCTATGCCAGAGTAAGTATGATGTAGCAGCTTACCCAGATAAACATGCAGGTGCAGAAGGTTGTTGGTTCAATTGCTGCATCAGATTCTGGCTTCAGAAATGTTCATGATAAGATGTCAGCAGAGATGCTGACATAAGATGATGAAGGAGACTGCACAGTCCCTGGCTCTAGCTCAGTGAGATAAACAGCTCCCTGGCATGTAGTTCACTGGTTCAAATCCCACCTGTCTCACTTTTTACACTTTCAAATCCGGTCCCAAAGCCCAGCTTAAGCTGGTATTAAATGCAGATACATCAAAGACCATGCTATTTTCAAATGGCAAGCAGCTTCCATCTCACCTTCCTAGGCTGTCAACTTTTCAAGGGGTTGAAATTGAAATGGTTACATCATATGAATACTTAGGCATTTTAATTGATGAGAACTTGTCTTTTAAATCTCATGTTGTTAAACTGGTTAGCCAGGCGACATGGAAGGGATTGTCGAATCAAATCACTGCCCACCCAACATCAAAGTTCCATAACAATTAACGTTATCAGACTTTCTTTGTTGTTTTTCTGTAATAATAAGCAAAGGAGGTGAGCTGCTTCTAGAATATGTTAGCCGTACCTGACACCACGACCAGCCGCGCGCGTGAAGTTTGACCAGTTTGACAGACAAACACACCTGACTGCCTGCCCCCTCCTGACAGACACACCTGACTGCCTGCCTCCTCCTGACTGCCTGCCCCTCCTGACAGACACACCTGCCTGCCTGCCTCCTCCTGACTGCCTGCCCCCTCCTGACAAACACACCTGACTGCCTGCCTGCCCCCTCCTGACAGACACACCTGACTGCCTGCCCCCTCCTGACAGACACACCTGACTGCCTGCCCCCTCCTGACAGACACACCTGACTGCCTGCCCCCTCCTGACAGACACACCTGACTGCCTGCCTCCTCCTGACTGCCTGCCCCCTCCTGACAGACACACCTGACTGCCTGCCTCCTCCTGACTGCCTGCCCCCTCCTGACAGACACACCTGCCTGCCTGCCTCCTCCTGACTGCCTGCCCCCTCCTGACAAACACACCTGACTGCCTGCCCCCTCCTGACTGCCTGCCCCCTCCTGACAGACACACCTGACTGCCTGCCTCCTCCTGACTGCCTGCCCCCTCCTGACAGACACACCTGCCTGCCTGCCTCCTCCTGACTGCCTGCCCCCTCCTGACAAACACACCTGACTGCCTGCCCCCTCCTGACAGACACACCTGACTGCCTGCCTCCTCCTGACTGCCTGCCCCCTCCTGACAGACACACCTGACTGCCTGCCCCCTCCTGACAGACACACCTGACTGCCTGCCCCCTCCTGACAGTGCTAACCTGACACGCCCCCTCCTGACAGTAGTGCTAACCTGACACGCCCCCTCCTGACAGTGCTAACCTGACACGCCCCCTCCTGACAGTGCTAACCTGACACGCCCCCTCCTGACAGTGCTAACCTGACACCTACACCTGACCGTGCTAAAATGAGCGACCAACTCAGTAATCTCGACAACCTCCTTTTTCAATTAGGTGAGTTTATTTGCTTTGTCGTTTTAATTGTTTTGTTACAATCTTTTGTAGCTGTGTAGTCGTTTAGCTTAATGGCGTTTAACGTAGCTAATTAGCTGCTTGGCCAAAGATTCACGTTAAAATAACATTAGCTATGCTGTTAATTTGAGCTAATCCAGGGAATTAACGTGACTTTTTATGAAGACTAGCTAGTTAGTTAATATAACGCTGCTTTTCTTGGTGGGATTACTTTACAGCTCTTCGAACTCGGGGACTTTCCCAAAAGAAGAATGCACTCAACCAGCAAATTAAAGGTAACAGTCCATATTAACGTTATTCTTATACTTCTAGCTAAGATAACGTTAGCTGCATTAACAATTAACCAAGAACACACAGCTGCCCTGCACTGTCAGCCAATAACATACAAATTGTGACTAGTAACTATAGTCTGATCTGATGTTTATTTTTGTCAACAGTTTACAGAGGTGACATTGCCGAGATGAAGTCTTACATTGAAACAACACAGAGAAATGAAAATAAACTTGAGGAAGAAATCACTGTCAATCAGAATACTATGAGACATCACAGAGCAAATGCAAAAAGGTATGGCAGTGTGATAGAAACATGGATTTCTGGCTGGTAGATCGTCAAAAACTATAGTGGCATGCATTTTTTTTTAACATAACATGACATATAACATGGGCAGTGGTGGCCCAACGGTTAGAGAAGTGAGCTTGAGCTCTCTCATTACCACCACTGAGGTGCCCTTGAGCAATCCCCTTAATCCCAACCGCTCCAGTGTTGCTGATCAGTGGCCAACAGATCAGACTGTGGTTGTACTGGTCAGCTTCCAGGTATGAATGTGTGTGTGAATGTGAACAGGGCAATCCTGAAAAAGAGAGCATTGCTCTCAGTGAGACTCCCCCTGTATAAATAAAAGGTTAAAAAATATATAGCCTACTGTAGACTAGAGTGCAATGTGCTAACTCTTGATAAGTCTGTATTCATCATTGCCATCCATCTAGCATGAAGGCGGCTAACAACCGACTTCTTGAGTATGAGAAGACAGTGGAAGCACAACTAGAGAGGAGAAAAGAGAGCTACAACCAAGACATGTAAGTTTAGTCAGCTCAGCTGCCACGTTTAATTTGGACACCAAAGACATTTGAGTGTATGATGTTAAAGCTGACATGCTGGTCATTTGTAACCCAACAAGGGAAGTCTATGAAGAGAGGATTGCATTTGCAAGCTACAGGAAATTGTTCCAGGAGCATAAAGATCACTACTTCACTTATCCTCTTGCTGAAAAGCTCCTCACACTGCAGGCTGAAAAGCAGGAGATGGAGTGTAGGATCAAGGCTTGTGAGGACCTAATAATGATTAAACAGAAAGAGCTGGACACTCTATTTGGTAATAAACGTTTGATATGTTCCAAATAACTTGTTCTTGTGTGGCTGGAAGGTTTGCAGCTATTTACACAGTTCATTTAATTTCTGTCCGACCAGGTGAAACAGACAATCCTTCTTCCATTGAGAAACCACCAGACAGGTATCCTTCACAGAAGGCTTACTGATATGAGGAACAAACAAAGCCTAGCCTCCAGCAGACCTACATTTTTCTCTGATTGTATCCATTACTCCCTTAGTATTTCTGATGAGCCGGCCATAACCGAACCAGAGGAACAGTCAGATCATCAGAGAGAGAAGGACATGAATCCTCCCATAGACATCTCCTCCCTTCACCTCACCCCAACAAAGGTACATAATATCTTCAGTACATTGTTTAATGATATTAATGCAATTGAAAGGTGCTGGAAGTCAGCAAATTGGTAAATGCAGGTGTAAGTCAAACTGTTTTACTGGCTAGTGTAAACATTGCTCATACCATTTATAAACCATGAGGAGACTCTTCATTTGAACTAGCATTGTGTTATACTACCTACATTGATAAACCTATACACATTTTGCAGGATGGTCATAAAACATTTGGAGTCGAGGCAAACACTGAAGAGATTCATGAGAAAAACAAGGCCCAGGATACTGTTTCCTATCCTCCAGCACCAGAAGAAGCAAGGCATGAACTGTGGTCATCTCAACAGTTATATGGTATGTGTAGGAGAGTTTGACATTATATTTCACTGAATGTGCTTATCTTGTCTTTATAGATGTTTTGACGTTTTACAATATTCCCAGACTCCTCATCCATAAAATAGTTCATTTATTCCTCCAGAACAAAGCCAACCATCGGACCAGGACCAGGAAAGTGGACCAGAGGAACAGGTTTTCTTATTTATGATTTTTTAACACGTGAGCGTAATTTCCCCTGAAGAGGGTTTGAGGGTGCAAAGAAATAACGTGATCTATCTAGTCACTTCACTAAATAAGTGACATATTAAACTTTAATAATTGACATGCTATTCTTATGTTTCAACTGGATCTCTTCCCTCCCAAAGGCACAAACCATAGAATAGGGTGGGGACTTGAATATGTGATTGCATCAGCCTGTTACAGTAAATGTTGTCTGACTGTGCTGTAATGGTATTCTATAAATAACGGTTTCGATGAAAGCAGTGTCACTATTCTGGAGGCTTCCATTCTTCCTGGTGGAAACACTCAATATATTTTCTAAACAGGAGGAACAGTCCACCATGTCAGGCATAGAGGACGCAATGGCAGAGGAGCTGGAGGACAAGGAAGATGTGGAGGAGGAGCAGACACCATTCATTACAGACGAGGAGGACAAGGGAGTCACTGCTTTTCCTCAGCTTACTCCTCTGAGGACCAAACCTCAGTCCTCCCCGGCAAAAATGAAAGTGGTGTCTTCCACCCCTACATTCTCAATCACGTAAGATTTTATTTGTGAAGTTGAACACAGCTTTCAATATGCTGTACAAAGAGATCACTGAACCACTGTCATGATAGTCAATAACAAGAACATGTTTGCTGGTATTCTGTTCAGCTGCAGCCCCAGCAAATCCTCATGTGAAGGAACCTCTGATGGCAAAGCTTTCCAGTTCTCCATGACCTCCGACAAAGGCAGCTCACCAAGTTTCTCTGGATTTGGATTTGACATGGGCTCTGCACAGGAGGTGAGGGCTGAAGAAACAAATGGCATCGACAGTCATCACTGATTCGTTGTGTTGGACTAATGTATGCGTTTCCTTGCAGGACTCACCTTTCGGATTCACCAGCTCCTACTTCAGTGACAAGGTACCACATTTTCACTGTGACCCTTACTTCATACTGTATATGAATAACAACAGTACAAAAATATACTAAACTGTGTTCATCCCTCTTTTCAGAAAACGTCTGAATCCAAATCCTCAAGTGGTAAATATCAAATGTCTTGAAATATAATTGAATGCAGTGTTGTGTATATGTTACCCACTTGGAGCTGTGAATATGTTTCTGCAGGCCCGGGGTTCCTGTTTGACCAAACAGAGCAGGGTGAAGAGTTTCACTTTTCCTTTGGCTCCAACAGTCCTCAGCGAGCCACAGCTGACCCAGATAAGACCACCAGGGATGAATGTCCTTTCTCATTCAAGTTTTAAGAAAAACATTTGACTGAAAAATGCTGAATTATTTTGTTTGTAACAGCAGTTCCTTTTGCTGTTGCTCGTCTTCAGTAACAGTCATATTAGTGGGGTAGTGACTAACCCTTAACGTAGGATTGCAGGGTTTAACACTGTTATCTTTAATCGTTTTTGAAGATGTTTAACAGTTTAATGTCAAAGTGAGATTTCTCAGAACCTGCTCACTAAGAATCATATTTATTTCTGGTTATGTTCAAAGCTTTTTCCACATTTTAGCTTGCATTTCCTTAGTATGTCACACAAACCATTTATACTTCTGCATGTTATACAATTAATCGCCAATTTCTAGGTACACCCATTCTTCTAGCCTGGGTAAACCCAGCCCCCACGTGACCTGCTCTCAGACCTGTTCGCAGTCACTACGTAGTGACTGGGAACTCTGAGAGCAGGTCACGTGGCCACGTGACCTGCTCTCAGACCTGTTCGCAGTCACTACGTAGTGACTGGGAACTCTGAGAGCAGGTCACGTGGGGGCTGGGTTTACCCAGGCTACCATTCTTCCTCATTCAATGAACAAACTACTTTTTGTACATTCTTTAAACAATTAAATATAGCTTCTACTACAGTGACTGTGATTTGTGACTGAGGTCAATGCGGAGGTCAAACGCATTTACAATGCTACTTTGACTTCGCATGGAGCTCCATATGTGCCGCGGACCTCGGCGTCACCCCTGGTTTACACTGACGACGTCTGAGCGAGTTCACTGGGCACCTTGCTCTGCAGGGTGCCAGACATGGTGTCCGAGTCAAGCAGCTCCACTATGCTGTCCTCCAGCTGCAGAAGCCCTTCTCCAGGTCCCGCACCTCCTGCCACCACTCACTGAAGGCCCAGGACACCTGCACCACCGCAGAGTACAGAGCCAGCGACAGCACCATGGGGATGATGAGGAAGGGGCATATGGTGATCTTGTGCCAAAATGTCCGCTCCTCATTGTACACCAGGAAGACGTACCAGGTGAGCGTGCCGAAGTAGAAAGAAGTGACGAAGGAGAGGAGGAAGACCACGGAGAGGCGCCACAGGACAACATGGGCCCCCTGTGTCACCATGCCCCCCACAACTTCAGGGACACAGACGAAGCAAAGATGGCCGCAGCGTGAGTGGACGTATCTCAAGCTAAGTCTGCTTGTCTCTGTTAATGTAGCTCTTTAAGCTCTCCTATTCATCTGGACCACATATTTTTGATGTGAATTGACTCTTGATAAGACGAGCATTGTGTATCTGATCTTTGTTATCATCTCTCAAAATGGATGGGGCTGAAATTTCGCTTCAAACTTTGTGGAACGCCATTCAACAAACAAAGACAGACATGGTGTCTCATTTTGACTCAAAAGTGGATCCGATGCAACGTAGTCTCAGCACCATTGAGATCTCCTTGGCTACTTTGGGAGAACAAGTTAATTTGTTGGAGCAACGAGTTGGCGCTAACGAGGATAATGTACAAGAGATGACCGTTAAGATGCAACAGCTTGAGAAGGACAACTCCTACCTGATGGACAAAGTTGATGATCTGGAAAATCGAAGCCGACGCTCTAATCTCCGCTTCGTTGGGATCCGTGAGTCCGTGGAAGGCGATGATATTGCTGGATTCATGTCCCGGCTGATCCCTCAGCTACTGGGCCAAGAAAACTTCCACACCCCGCCGATCATTGAGAGGGCACATCGCTCCCCCACAGTCCGTCAAATCGACAGAACCAACCCCAGGTCTATCATGATCACGCTCCTTAACTTCCAGGACAAGGTGAAAATTCTTCGCTTTGCCAGGGAGAAAAAGCAGCTGGAATTCAACGGATCCCGCATCTCCATTTATCCAGATTTCAGTGTCGAACTGACGAGGAGGCGCCGGTGCTATGATCCCGTGAAACGCAAGCTTCGTGAACTTAAACTGAAGTATTTTCTCCGTTATCCTTGTACGCTGTGTGTGATTGTTGCTGGCAAGCAGCAGAGTTTCACCTCCCACAAGCTCGCTGAAGCTACCTTCATGTCTCCCTCGTCTTCTCCGGGACTTTGATCCTTCTTGATGTGATTGCTGGGGCTAACGTTAGCATGATAACCTCCATCAAACTGGCTCTCTAATTTTGTGACTTTCTGCTCTCGATATACTTTCTTCGATGAATGGCGTTAAGTGTGATTATTTGTTGGCAATTCATGATGGGTTTATTATTACTCTTCTTATGTTATAATGTTGGCCAAATTGTTGTTGATGGATATGAGAAACAACAGGTTGACTTGCAGCCGAGTGTTTACTTTCTACCGTCGCAAAACTGATGACGTCACTTCTTCTTCGTCACGTCAGAGGCTGCCAATTGTATTCGTAATTACTCACTGCTGCCCCTAGCTGGTGGTGTTCTTCTTCTTCTTTGGTGTTTTGTGGCGGTTGGCAACCAACTTGGAGGTGCATTACCGCCACCAACTGGACTGAGCTGGTAGTGTTTAATGCTGCGAGTGATTATATTATTATTGAGCTACAGCTTATCACTACTATTTTTTCTTTAATGCAGACTTTGTTTTGAGTTTAATGAATTGTCTTCTGACCTTTGCCTGCGTGGCTCTGTTTACTCATGGATATGCTCTGGGATGTGCTGTCCTGGGTTGCTGGGTCATTCTTGTGTGTGTGTTTTTTTTTTGTTTTGTTTTTTTGTGTTTTTCGTGTTTATGTGTCTTGTGTGTTTGCTGTATTTAATGAACTTTGCAATCTGTACAACCTCTTTCTATTCTGGATCCAACTATTTCTGAATCTTTGTTTGATCAGGATCTGTACCATTTGTTGGTTTAGATATCGGAATGGATGATGTTAAAGGATTAAAAATTATTCATGTGAATATAAGGAGTCTTGTGCCTAAAATCGACTTACTTCGTGCTTGGGTAGTCCTACACAAGCCGAATATTATTACACTTTCGGAAACATGGCTCAATAATAGCATCACTGATAATGAAATAAATCTGACAAACTATGTTCTTTATAGATCTGATAGGAGTACCAGGGGAGGAGGAGTGGCCATATATATTTCTTCTGATCTGGTATCTGAGTTAAGTATACCCACAGTTGAGCCTCTACACTTTGAAAGCATTTTTGTTAAGGTCATTTTTAATGCAAATAAATGTATAACTATTGGTAGCATCTATAGACCACCCTCCTCACCTGCAGAGTCCTTCAACTGCTTTATTTCCACCATCAACTCAATTTCATCTAGAAATGAAATTATTTTACTGGGTGATTTTAATAAAAACTGGTTGGATAAGTCATCTGACAAAGAAAAAAACTTACTCAGCAGTCTAAATATTACTCAAATTATTAATGAGCCTACTCGTATCACCCCTAGAACCCATTCCTTGCTTGACTGGATACTTGTTTCACATCCAAACCGAATTTTAATTTCTGGTGTTATGTCTGATTGTTTTAGTGATCACTCTATCATTTACTGTGTTTGGAAAATTAAATTGCCTAAATTACCTCCAAAATTTATCAAAATTAGACAATACAAAAAATTGAATTCCGATCTGTTTATAAATGACTTGATTGGTATTAATTGGGAAAGATTCCAGTTAATACCTAATGTACAAGATTCTTGGGATTTTTTTTACACCGAGTTCATGGCTGTTGTGGACAAACATGCTCCTTGGAAATCTGTTAAAGTCAAAGGTAAACATCTCCCTTGGATCAGCTCAGAACTTATTAGTCTTTTCAAGCAGAGGGACAAAGCTTGGTCTAGATTCCGTCTGACTAAGGATAATGCTGATTGGGAGGTATACAGGCAGTTGAGAAATGTAAGCAAGACAAAAACTCGTAATGCAAAATCTAATTATTATAAGGATTCCCTCACTAATGATTTTAAGAACCCTAAACAATTTTGGAATAAAATCAAAACTATTATGAATACCTCTGATAAACAACCTATTAATAAAATAAGAGTCTCCAATAATATATTGCATGACTCATTGTCTATTGCTCAAGCTTTCAATCAACATTTCTCATCTGTCTGTTCTACTCTGCTACCTGACTCCTACCTGAATACTGGCTCTCATAATAGCTCTCCTTGTACTAGTTCTTTTTCTTTTAGCAAAATTTCTCCAACTGATGTTCTGAAGGCCATTAATGAGTTAAATGTTAGCAGTAGTGCTGGGCTTGATGGGTTAGAAAATAGATTTATTAAACTAGCTGTCAATGTCATTATTTATCCACTTGCCGATTTATTTAACCTCTCCTTGTCTACCTGTGAGTTACCATTTATTTGGAAATGTGCACGCATTACTCCACTGCATAAAGGAGGAGATATACTTGATTGTAACAACTACAGACCTATATCCATTATATGTTCTATTGCTAAGATATTCGAAAAATTAATTTATAATCAACTCTCTAAATATCTTAGTAATAATAATTTATTATCACCTTGTCAATCTGGTTTTAGGTCTAATCACTCCACAACCACTGCACTCCTTAAATTTACGAATGATGTGTATTCTGCTGCTGATAATGGTGACCTCACAGGTGCTATATTTATTGATTTAACCAAAGCCTTTGATTTTGTAGATCGCTATTTGCTTTTGGATAAACTCCATGCCCTTGGCCTTTCTGATAATGCAGTTTTGTGGTTCAGTGCATACCTCCATAACAGAAGACAATGTGTAGTCTTAAATGGTAAAAAATCTGATTTGTTGATTCAACAACAAGGTGTGCCCCAGGGTTCAACACTGGGACCACTTCTTTTTTCTATTTTTGTTAATGATCTCCCACTAATATTCAATAATTGTTTTGCCCAACTTTATGCAGATGACACGGTCATATACACTTCTAAACCAGATTTACTTCAAATTCAAACTTATCTTCAGTCTGATTTCATTATTTTACAAAATTGGCTTTCATGTAACAAACTTTTGCTCAATAAAACTAAGTCCTATATTATGGTCTTTGGTACTACACAGAAACTCAATTCCAACCCCGGTTCCTGTGTAGTAAGATGTAATGACGGCACTCTTTTGCATGAAGTTGAAAAAATCAAATATCTTGGTGTATGGCTTGATGCCAAACTCTCATTCAAATCTCACATTGGTCATGTCTGTCAGAAAGTCAACTTTGGGATCAATGTCTTGTATCGTTCTCGCAATTGTTTTTCATTCAGTGTTCGTAAGAAACTTGTTTCTCAACTTTTATTACCACTGCTCGACTATTGTGATGTTGTTTATCAAAACGCATCAAAATCTGACCTTATTCCACTTAACACAGCTTATAATAGAATTTGTAGATTTGTCCTTGGTTGCCCTTTTCTTACTCACCACTGTACAATGTATCAGACACTTAATTTTCCATCCCTAAACACAAGAAGACACATTCACTGGCTTCAACTTATTTTTAAATGTATTCACCTCAGTTATCCTCTTTACTTAAAACAGTATCTTGTACCTTTCTCATCCAGATATCAAATGAGGCACTCTGCTCAGCTATATTTCTCTGTTCCTCATGCAAAGAAAACTATTGGCAAAAGAGCTTTTAGGCATAAAGCACCAACAGACTGGGACAATCTACCTGCTGATATTCGTTCTATCTCATCATTTGGTTTGTTTAAGCATGCTCTGTCCTCTTTGTTTGTGATTCATTGCTCTTGTTATCACTGATGACATTTATATCATGTATATATATATCATTTATATCATATATTATATTATATCATATAACAGATCTGATCGTAGTTGGCGATCCATTTTTGTTTTGATTGTTCATCTACAGGCCTTTGGCCACCTTGTGGTTGTACTGCTTCATTGTTTTCATTGATTTGTGTGTGTGTGTGTGTGTGTGTGTGTGTGTGTGTGTGTGTGTGTGTGTGTGTGTGTGTGTGTGTGTGTGTGTGTGTGTGTGTGTGTGTGTGTGTGTGTGTGTGTGTGTGTGTGTGTGTGTGTGTGTGTGTGTGTGTGTGTGTGTTTTTTCTTTCTTTCTTTGCTGTCTGCATGTTAAATATGTTTTTCTCTGTTTGCTATGTAATGATTGTTCTGCATGTTGGGACCCCCTCGAAAACGAGATGATTCATCTCAAGGGGTTTATCCTAATAAATACAATTTCAAACAAGAGGGGGGGGCATGGTGGCACAGGGCCTTTCCGTGTGGAGTTTGCATGTTCTCCCAAAGCAAACATTCACCATGACGTGTACATAGGGGTTGGCTATAATGTAAGTGATGACAGACCAATGGGCAAATAAAAAAATCCAGTTGGGAATCCACTCTTAAGGTGAGGAGTGACCATTTTTGTTGTTGTGCCGTTTTTCTCCAGGCAGGCTGAGATGCTGAATTTGCCCCTCTAAACAGCTCGATTTAACTTATTATTTCTGTATTTTTTTTTTCATCTTGTAGTAATGGTGCATATTTATCGATACAAGCAGTGTTTTTATTCCAACATGACACAATTGTATGTTTAATACTAGATTGAAATGAGCCCAGAATGCAGAAATCTCCCATTGTGATTACATTAGAGCGTGTTTAGAGCAGTGGGTTCATCCTGCCTTCATATATATACACACGATACAATACACTTTGTCAGTTCACACTGAAATTTGTCTTGCAAGACAGCAGCAGTCCCACACACAAACACATGACAAAGAGAACAAAACCAAAAATACAAAGATACAGATACATACACACATACAGCACACAGAGAGCACTGGTCACTGCTCCACTGACACTCGGCCATGTTCTTGATTAAGCCTCAGGATCGACTGATGTATAAAGGACTTTCTTAGTCTGACCTTGAAAGTTGGAATTAAGTATCTCCTGCCAGAGGGCAGGAGTTCATATTCTTCACATGATTAGTGTTTGAGGCAATATTTCTAGCTAACCTCAATACACTGTTGACATATGTAGACTCATATAGACTATGCAGTGGTTTACCTACAATTTTTGAACAAATATTCATCTGTAAGTAGTTGTGATTTTAAGGTAACAGACAGGCATCCATACCAGGTGGTACTGCAGTACTGTAAAACACTCATAATCACTGAGGTAAAAAATAATAGAAGAATCTGTTTACTAGCACCAAAAGATCTTAATCGGCGAAGAAAGTATAGTCTAGACAGACACACACACAATATACTGTATGTCACTAATGATGTCACAAGATGATTTTGGTCAATAATGTCACAATGTCTACATTGACATTGTGACATGACCAAAATCATCTTATGACATCACTAATGTCATAGGCATTGTGACATCAGTGGGACAAAAATGCAAACAGACAGCAGACAGATATTGCCCACTTTTTTATAAAGGATAGTATATATAAACTTACATTCTGTAGATTGAGAAATCTTCACACATTCAAGCCTCTATTTTTAATTGTCTGAGCTTCTCTAAAGGTCGTTCTCATTCTAAAAACCCTTAGTGTTGTAACAGTAATTAACCTTGTTCCATGTGTCAAACTATGTTGTGATGGGTCCTTGAATTTGAGGGAATTGGGCATTGAAAGTCCTTGAATTTGATGTTTAAGTTTGGGAACCCAGAGAGCTGCAGTTGGACATTTGCTCAGCAGTGAGCAGCCTCTCACTATCATGTGTATGCCATGATAAGAGAGATGTAGGGCAATAAAATGAGCAGACAACATATGCCTGCCATCATCAAAATTTTGGATGGCAATTTTTCGATTCTAAAAATTCACAGAAACTATAGACGGGTACATAATTTATTTGTGTACATTGTAGTCCAGACCACATTTACATTTGACTCATAACGGCACTCGTGGTTTTGTCTCCCCTTCTCGGTGTCCATATATCTCAGTGTCTTGCATTCTTTGTACACGCACACACATCAACAGTAATCTTTTCCACGTAATAGTTTGGTTGGCTGTCCCAATTCGCAGCGGCTTCAATTCTGTACAGGCGATTCATCCAATCAAATGTCCCTTGTGTGAACTCAAGTGCGAAACAAGGATCCAGATCAAAGGAACGTGATCTCACAGGAATCTGATTCCTGCTCCAAACTGGACCCCGTCACATATCCTGTGGGGAGAGTAGTCAAATAGCTCAAATCAAAGTGAGAAGCTGAAAATATTCAATGCATGGGAAAACAGCTTTTTAAAAATAGTAAATACATTTTCTAGAGGACGCTCTGGAAAATGGGGATAACATTAATGGGTGGAACCCACTTTTTTGGTCTCTTTGGAAATCCAAATTCATTAAACTATGTGTCCTTAATATCCTTAATATTGTTGGGTGAGTTTAATGCTTATCCAGGTCTTGATCATGCTTGGACTCAGTCCCCAAAGCTGGAGTGAGCTGTCCGTCAGGGAAGACAGGTGTGTTTCTCCCCATCTTCCATCACAACCTGAAAACTAATTTCTTGAAGAAAAAGGTTTCCTTCCCCTCTAAATCTCCATCCTCTCTAGGTTACATGACCATTGTAGGTTCACGGGAACATTTGCTAGACCTGTTGTCTGGGCACTGATTTAGATCCTTACAGTTATTTACTATGCTGTAAATGCTGTATGTGTTTTCTGTGCTGTCTGGACGCAGGTTTTATCCGTTTTGATTTAGATTCATCTTTGCACCTGCAGGGGGTGTTAAGTTAAGTTCCTTCTATATACAGGGTATATGCATGAATCCTGAAGTTAAATTCAATACCATTGAAGATCTTTTTAAGACCCTTTCAATCAAATTTAAGACTCAACACCACTTTCATCACATCAGCGATAGATGTGTGAATCACAAGTTTCATCACGATACGATATTATATAGATTATTTGGACAACGATACAATATTTGCTGATATCACAAAGTATGCCACGATATGATTCTGATTCAATTCAGGTGTCTGCGATCGATATGAGACAATATCATATGCCCATTTAACACAATCAGCACAATAGCTACCAAATTTAATGCCTCATCAAATGGCAAATAAGACTTTTTATGGGCCTTAATTTTCCCTAAATCGATTTATCAACTTTCAATACTTTTCAAGACCAAGCGGATACCCTGATATAGTATACCTTTAATGCATAAAAAGTGAATGTAACTGATGAGATTTAAAATCACTGTGGCTACTACAACCAGATAACTCAACTGTCTCTACCTGTCTCCACTCTGGACTCCCATGGGAATGCAGTAGTTGAGTTCCAGTCTGGCAATATTTCCCAAACGCAGCACGAGACCCGCACCATACGACCAGCGGAGACACTCCGCCAGTTTCTTCAAGTGTGCTTGTGGACCCTCACCTGAGAAAAAACACAAATGTTGAACCTCAGTCAGACAGACAGACAGACAGACGGCACTAGAAATTTTGCACCAGTCTGTATTAGAACTTGGTTGTCATCAAAGTTTGATCCGAGGCTCACCCAAACAAGGAAAACATTAAATAATAATAAATACAATTAAACAATAAAATAACAGCTCAGTTCCATATACATAGTATTTGTGTACATGGTCCAGGATACTACACACAGCATTCATCGCGTCATCAGATCACAGTAGTATTAAACAATGGTGTTGTACATGAACAGGAAAAATAGATACAGCCTTTTATGAGCCATAAACTTGCTAAAGATGGACTGCTGTATTGGCACTCCTCATATATTCACATATCTAAAGATGGACTGCTAAACTGCATTGGCACTCCTCATAGACTCACATATCTAAAGATGGACTGCTAAACTGTATTGGCACTCCTCATAGATTCACATATCTAAAGATGGACTGCTAAACTGTATTGGCACTACTCATAGATTCACATATCTAAAGATGGACTGCTAAACTGTATTGGCACTCCTCATAGACTCACATACCTAAAGATGGACTGCTAAACTGTATTGGCACTCCTCATAGACTCACATATCTAAAGATGGACTGCTAAACTGTATTGGCACTACTCATATATTCACATACCTAAAGATGGACTGCTAAACTGTATTGGCACTCCTCATAACTGTAATGGCAATTAGCGCGCTATCTTTGATTTTTTATGAACTACTCAGATTCACATACTGTATCTAGCAGGATTGGATCCTAGGCCAATGGGGGCACATGTGGTTCCAGAAGTGGGAGACTCAACTGCAAAACCATCTCTGTGTAAACAGTATTTTTAGACCCGCATTTTTAGAACCACAGTGTTAGACCTGAGCTCAACCTGAACCACAGTGTTAGACCTGAGCTCAACCTGAACCACAGTTAAAAATTCAGCCCATCGGGTGCTACTGGGTCCCATCAAGTTCAAACGAGTGTCAAGCTCATGTCAGGTCAAGCATAAAAGGACCAACAGATTCTCATTGCACTGGTGCTCACTCGGTTTCTAAAATACTCACCATAGTTGAGGTTGCACAGGTTCCCGGCGTTGAGGAAGAAGTGTGTTCTGAAGAGGTCACCAAAGCCACCCTTGCCCGGTCTGAAGGGTAGAGGGGTGTAGAGGTGGAGCCCTCCGGCCCAGTAGGCCTCTCCTCCCAGGTAGTCACCTGCCATGCCAGTAATACAGTACCAGCAAAGAAGGTTTCAATCCACCATCAAACGTTGCATTGTTTCATTCTGACCAGCAGGGGGCCATGGTTTATCAGACCATGGAGGAAAAGGGTTCAAAGTGATTTCACTTTAGTTTGCATAATGCAAAAGAAGTCATGAGCAGTCGACCAACGATTACTGGATATACAGTTCGTTTAACACACAAACTATGACAATGTCACTTAAAATGATCTATTTATCTGTGTTCCATTTCACAATTAATGATTTTCCCTCTTCTGATGATTTTAAATGTTTTTTTTTTTTGGGGGGGGGGGGGGGGGGGGGGCAAGGTTAATGTCTCACCTTCACTCTGTGGGCCCATACTGTACATACTGAATCCTCTGATACTGGTGGGGCCACCAAGATAGAACCTACAAGGTGGACATAAACAAAATACCATTTGACACTGTATGATATAGAGTCATTAGCCTTAGAGGAGTACAGAAAGAAGCCTACGTTTCATCAAGACTATAGTTTGCAAATGGCTCTGGGCAGATTAACAGCACAAGTGAGATCTATTTAATCAGTGTTTAGTATCATAACAGGTAGGTATGCTGATTGTATTTTTGTACCTGTCTGCTATGCATGTTGGCTTGTCACCAAAGGGCAGGAGCAACCCGCCCCACATAGAGGCAGAAAGGACCTGGAAGAGGGAGAAAGACATTTGAGTGTTTTTTTTATTGTTATTATGTGTATGTTTTATTAGCATGCATGTGGCTTTGCTTGTCCTTTGTCCCAGTAAAACAGCATCAAGTTAAACTGTGTTCATTCCCTCTGGATGAGAGCGTCACATAAACGGCTAACATTTAAAATGTGGAATCTCACAGAGTCCCAGAAGAGCGTTCTGTTCAGCTGGATCTCAAAGTCTTCCTTCAGGAAACTGGCGTCTCCTCCGGTGTAACCAGCCAGCTCCTACGCAACATAAACACATCAGCCTGGTGGACGAGATCTGTCATACTGTGTTTGTACACACACACCAGGGTTCAGAAAGGCTGTGGCTTGGTGGTGAACCACAAACCTGATGGATCTTCAACAGCCCGCCTTTCCTGGGAAGGATGGAGGAGTTTCTGGTGTCGATGACCATGGCATGCTGAGAGAAGAGAAGGTCAGTACTGTATGAGACCACAAACACCTACTACTGGACAATATCTCCGGATTACTATGTCTTATTTAAACCAAGTCATGGAATTTCAACTGCAGGTCAAATTCTGAACAAGCTCAGCTGCATGTAGGGATGTGAATCGAGAGCCAGAACCGTTTACGATTCCAAATTGTCCAATTACTCAGAATCATATGCCTCTGAGGTTATCAAATCCTTTTATCGATGCCGGCATTTTTTCTTATTTTAACATCTTCAAATATTATTAGTCTGACATTCTACACTATGAGGCCATTTACACCTGGCATTAACATGTGTTTTCTGCCATCAGATTGCAATAATACTGTGCTTGACCACATTAACCTGATTCCATTTACACCTGGTGTTAACATGCGTTTTTCCTGATCCAGATAACATCCAGATAACTTATTAACACCCAAAATGGTTGTCCTCTCAATCCGCATACTGTTGCTGTATACAGATTGAGAGGACACATTGCATTTACACTTGTGTTAAATGTGTACAAAATGCATCCCTGACCACCTCCGGAGGTGGTTTGGCCGATCATATTCCAATCCGTCTTCAATGTGTCTTGGGGGCGTTTACACCTGGCATTTCAAGTGGTCAAGTACAATCAGATTGCAATCTGATGGCAGAAAACGCATGTTAACACCAGGTGTAAATGACCTCTACGTTCAGACTCAAGAGATGATAAAACAGCTGTGTGGACATGGAAAACGTGTGTAGGCCTACTTTTTCCCCAACCAGAAAATTGATCAGGAATCAATAAGGGAATCGTTAAAGAATCGGACCGATAAGCAAAATCAATAATGGCATTGTGTCAATAAAATCTGATCAATTCCCATCTCTAACTGCAGGTACTGTAGATCGAGTTATGCTTGAAAGAGTAAAAACCTACATACAAACAAACAAAAAGGTTGTGCAAGTGCCAGATGATAACCTAAGTTCTAACCCAGAAGACATGGAATGTTTAAATCCACTATTCAACATGAAAAGGTAACCTATGAATGTAGACTAAAAAATATTTATTTGGGAAATGTCACGATAGCTCATGAATGTTCAGCAAAATATGAAGGAACCCCTACAGCTAATTTAATTAATTAATTAATTAATTAATTAATTAAATTTAATTCAGAGTTTGCAGTCAAATCTCCAGTGTGAAATAGGGGGCAGTTAGATACCGAAAGAGAGGACTTGAGGGAATGTCCGCTCTCCTCCCTGACAGCAAAGGAGGCAGTGCGAGCCAGACAGCCCAGCTCTCTCCACACTCCCTCCCACTTCAGGGTCTGGTTGGTCTTCCACACAGGGAACTGTTGGTGGGCAAGAGAAGCAGATCACTGTTAACAAAGTACAGTTCAATACGTAGAGTCACTTGAAGTATAGTTGTTGGGGATTGAACATTTTAGGGTTTAAGGTTAATGCTCTTTAAAAGTGAAAAACCCTCCCTCAGATACTCGTACACTGCTGCATATGGTAACATCATCACAGATACATTGCAATATACATCGAACACATTCCAAGAGTTATTTTATGAGTGTTGTAATTTTAGGGCCATATGAAATCTGTCCGTTATATATATATATATATATATATATATATATATATCTCAAAACACCCCAATCCAAAACGGAATCATTCCTCTAGGCCTATTTTACAATTATGAAATAATTTACAGTAGCTTACTACAATAATTAAGTCTACTTTTGATTTTGATCATTAGGCCTACTTTGATCAATTTCTGCCAAATTATCGAAAATTCTGCAATATTCCATGTTTTATAGTTAGTACCATTTTTATTACCAAATTCCATGATTCCATCTGTTTTTTCCCCATTTTGCAGAAATCATATGGCCCTATAATTTTGATTTTGAAAGTAATAAAGGAAAAACATGAAGCGAATATGTTCATGTAATTCATCCAAGTGGAAGGAGGCGAGAGAATGAAAACAACAAATTAGGTATTGAGTAACAGATGAATAAATAGCCATGGCACGTAAATAGAAAAAAAGTATTTACACTAATTTCTGCGGAGACACCTCGGTCTGTCTCCCTCAGTGAACTCCATGGAAACTGGCCTGTTACTTTGTACAAGTTGATTGAGACGCTGAAAGTGGAAATAGAAGAAAAAAAGAAAAAGAGAGAACACATCAATCCCTTACTTCAAAAGAACATAATAATACATTAATATATAAACCCAAAAACATGTGTGTATGTGACATAGCAGCCAAGGATTAACCTCCTATTTGTCCCAGCTCTACAGTTCCAAATATCAGAAGAGGCCCTTGAGCTGCCCGATGTCCCGCCGTAACCACCATGATGTAACATAACCAGTTATGGTAATGAAGTCATTAACTAAGCTAATTAATGCACTCATTTCCAATTATATCTATGTCAGCATACTTGTCTCCACATAACACATGGGTGGTATTAATATGAAGTCTGTATCTTTATTATGTAGAGTTAAGGAATTATAGTAGTTTCGAGAAAATCTGTTCATCTTTAATTTGTAGATTTATGTCGGATGAAATTTCTATCATGTATTGTTCTTGAGTTTCTGTTAGCAAAATGTGTCTACACACAGAAAGACATCATGTACCACCATGTTGCCGGGAACTAAAAGAGAAACTAACAGTAATGATGCAGTCCCGTCTTACTTGCGCTCAAAGTTCCCTGGCTGAGGTTTGAAAAAAGACAGGCCGTAGGACGTCTCTTTGGTGCCGTAGGAGAACTGGAAGGTCAGCTTCTCTGCCCGACCAAACACGTTGGGCACCTTCAGGCCCAGAACCTGTAATGTGACAGTGAGAGCTAGTCAGCGTTTCCTTAACATTCATTCTCCAACCGCAAGAAAAGGCATTGAAATTAAGAAAACATTTACAATCAATTTGACTCAAAAAACAAACACATTATAGGTTTGAGTCAAATGTATGTTAGCCAGCACTGTGGCACCACTACATTGCTGGCTTGCTGGGGTAAGCTAAGCAGGTCTGGCTGTGATCAGTCCTTGGATGGGAGACCATCTGGTGCTGGAAGTGGTGTTGGAGGACCAGTAGGAGGTGCTCTTTCCTCTGGTCTCATGAATAATCTCCCCAATGCCCCAGAGAGAGGGCCTCTGTCTGTCCTGTGAGTGAGGTGAGCACCGTCCAGTCCTTTGGATGAGATGTTAAACCGAGGTCCTGACTCTCTGTGGTCATGGAAGATACCATCGGAACATATCGCAAGAGTAGGGGTGTGACCCCGGTGCCCTGGCTAAATTCTCACACAGGCCTTCCTTCAATCATGGCCACCTAAATCATCTCTTGTTATCTACTGTAATTGGTACATTCAATCCTCTACTCTCCATCGTGATAGCTGATGTGTGGTGCCATGCATCACCCAGGTGGGTGCTACACATCGGTGGTGGATGAGTTGAGTTGTGAGTCGCTGTGCAAAAAGGGTCAGCAGCGCCTTTTGTGTCTCCGGAAACTTGCCAAATTCCAGGTAGACAAGACCTTGATGAAATTGTTCTACAGCGCCTTCATTGAATCAGTGATCACCTTCTCTATTGCTTGCTGGTATGGCAGCCTCGACATCAAGAATAGGAACTCCCTAGGGAGAATCGTGAAAACGGCTTCTAAAATAGCCGGAATCCATTTTAGGAGCCTAGACCACATTTTCAACCTGCAGTTGCTGAAAAAAGCAAGGGCTATCTGCTCAGACAATGCCCATCCGCTGTGCTCTGAATATGAGCTGCTTCCATCTGGCCTTCGTCTTCGTGCTCCCTTGGCCAAGAAAAATAGATATAGGAATTCCTTTGTGCCTGCTTCGATTCGAGCTTTAAATGCTACTTAAGAGAATATACAGTAATGTAACATCTATTTGATGTTTTTATTTATTTTATGTTCTCCTATACAATAGTTATATTGTAGCATTTTCTTTCTGTAATATGTAGCGCTGTGTGGCTAAGTCTCCTTCTCAGACTGCCTTGCATTTTGCACTTATCGTATTTGCACTTATCGGCCTCTAATGCACTTTAAACTACACTGGCACTTTTGAACTGAACTTACTTTGCACTATGTCGTGGTCTATTGTGTCTCCATTTTGTTTTTATGGTTTTATGGTCTTTTATGGTTTTTATGGTCTATTTGTGTCTGCACTTTGTTTTCATGTTTTTATTTCGAGTCTTTTTTGACTGTTTTGTTTTTTGCTCTGCTGCAACCCAAAGTGCCCTTCTGGGACATATGAATAAACTTGAACTTGAACTTGAACTTGAGTCCCCCCCCTCCCTCCCCATGATGCACTTTGAGTACTTAGAAAAGTGCTATATAAATGCAATCAATTAATATGTGTATTATTATTACTACCTTTATCCTAATCAAGTTTCCCAATCAAGATGACCTAAGTTAGTGCTGCAGCAGGAAGTAGAAGTAACACTGGGAATGATGTGGAACCAAAGAACAGCAAACTAGTCAACCTCTTTGGGCCACAGAAAATGGGAATAGCTGCTGCCTCATAGTGCACTCGAGTTAAGTGTAACCCAACACCATCTGAACATGATGTATAGACGGTTTTCACCAGCTGCAACCCCACGGCATTTCCTTTTTCTCAGCTTCTTCTTCTGTGTTTTATGGCGGTTGGCATCCTTAAATGTTGCATTACCACCACCTGAATTGTATCAGCTTCACAGTGCTAACTATTGACAGTGTCCACTTTCTCAGCTATTCAGGGGGAAACACTGACATAGCCTACTTCTATTTCTATTTTTTTTAATGTAAAGATAGGCCTATGCATGCAATAACGTACTGATAGTCTGCTTACTCTGTAACATGTCGTTTTTATTAGCCTCTCAGGCTAGCTCCAGACCGGACAACAACGCTTCCTACTACCCAGCGTGCACGTCTTTCCGACAGGGGTGGTTGTTATGGCAACTATCATCAACAACAACAACAACTACTAATTACTACAAGACATAAAGACCGAAATAGGCTACCTTGTTAATGTGTCTGTCGGAGACACGGCCTAACATTAACATTTTAATATGAGCCGAATATCAGCCTGCGCTCAGCTATGTATACAGGAAGTAAACCGGATATCCAGGTGGGTTGTGATGGTTGTTATTGTTGTCAAGTTAAAACCGTCTATATGCAGAGTGGTTCCTGTTCATTCATTTACCAGTAGTGGGCCACCACAGCAAATATGTTACAACCAGTATTAGTTTACCCGTAAAACAGAAACATGCATAATCCCAATGTTATGAATTCAGGCCTGCCCATGTGTCTTGTAAGTTTGTTACTCTACCATCCACTTCTGCAGATAATCAACCATTATCTGGAGGTTGACACAAACTGGCAACCCACAGACAACAAAGGAAAAGTGCAATGAGGCAAATGTGACACTTTGTGAATGAATCAACAATATGAAGCCCATCACAAAGGAGGCATGAGAGGGCGCGGCTCACCATGCTTCCTTCATTGTTGCCGACCATGGTGTTGTAGCTGCCCGTCATCCGCCTCAGCTCAGTCACCTCAAAGGTCACGTCCAGGCCGTTAGGGAGAGCGTCCACGCCTGGAGAGAGGAACACAGATACATTTGGCTTGTGTTTTAATCCGGACACGCAGTGAGAGAGCAAGTCCTACATGAACACTAACATCTAGCAGCTTCAGAACCGCCGCTTGCAGAAAAAAATAATCCATTTTGGTTGCTCTCCAATGCAAACACAATTCTCAAACAGGGAAATATGGAACATTCCATTAGAATGATTTGAAACAACAGATGTGTCCAGTGATGGCAGGTGTCTAGAAGAAGTGTTCAGAGACATGGAGGTGATGTAGCGACTTTCACTGTTTCAGCATAGCAGTCAATTCTAGGTCTTCATTAATTACATCACTGAGTACATTTCATTGACCCTTCCTGGGGTTTACAATGTGGTCAACCATTACAACAGCAAGTACATTCTTCAACACAGGGGGGGGAAACAATGTTATTAGCACATATAGTATTTATTGACAAAGCAGCCATGTATGACAGATGTTGAAGGCCATGCAGTTGACATTACCTTGTGATGTGTCAATAACAACTTCCACTTTTCTGAAGATGCCGAGACGCAGCAGCTTCTGTCTGGCTTCATGAGACCTTTTCATCACCTAAAACAACACAGTGGACCATACTTTATTGCAGATGTAGGGACAAGAATACGTATACAGTAGCATAGAGGAGTATATACAGTAGCATAGAGGAGTATATACAGTAGCATAGAGGAGTATATACAGTAGCATAGAGGAGTATATACAGTAGCACAGAGGAGTATATACAGTAGCATAGAGGAGTATATACTGTAGCATAGAGGAGTATATACAGTAGCATAGAGGAGTATATACAGTAGCATAGAGGAGTATATACAGTAGCATAGAGGAGTATATACAGTAGCATAGAGGAGTATATACAGTAGCATAGAGGAGTATATACAGTAGCACAGAGGAGTATATACAGTAGCATAGAGGAGTATATACTGTAGCATAGAGGAGTATATACAGTAGCATAGAGGAGTATATACAGTAGCATAGAGGAGTATATGGCTGTGGCTCAGGTGGTAGAGCGGGTTGTCCCCTAATCGTTCTGGATAAAAGAGTTTGGTGGTTTGATCCCCGGGTCCGCATGTCGAAGTGTCCTTGTGCGAGATACTGAACCCCACCCGATGGTTGCGCCAGCAGCACCCTGCGTGGTAGTTTGCCGCCATCCGTGTGAGGATTGGGTGAATGTAGGCATATTGTAAAGCGCTATATGAATGCAGTCCATTGACCATTTATCTGTGGGAACATGTACTCACATCAATTAAATTCCTTGCCCGGAAAACTTCAGCGATTTCATAACTCAACAGGTCCTCCTTGGTCCGTCCCAGTCCGTCTATGTGAACTCGCTGTACTACAACCTGAGGAACAGAAAAGAAAGACACTATGTGAAGAAATCTCAAATCACTAACTCAGTTATTTCAAATGATATTAGATTAGAATTCTTCACATCAAATATAATAATAGATAATAATAATCATTGGATTTATATAGCGCCTTTCCAAGGCTCAAAGCGCTGACACAGGATGATTATTCGTTCACACCATTCATACCGGTGGTTCAGAAGCGTGGCAGCCACACATTGGCGCTCAACGGCCCCTCCGAACCACCATCATTCATGTCTACATTCATACCAATCATACCAATCATACCATTCATGTCTACATTCATACCAATCATACCAATCATACGAGGCAAGGAGGGTTAAGTGTCTTGCCCAGGGACACAACGATTAACAGCTGGGAGGGAGCGGGGATCGAACCGCCAACCCTTGCGTCATTGGCCGACCCGCTCTACCTCCTGAGCTAAAGCCGCCCTCGTAAATATGTGAGATACATACAGTATCCTATAGGCAAAGCCAGTTAGAGTCTTGTCGAATTACTATGTGGAACAACCCCAATCTTACATTCTTGTTTTCCAGAACTTCTTGCTTCTGCTCCTGCTCAATGTCTGGAGCTTCGATGTCGTCGGCGTGAACGCCAAGCTCGGGCCCCTGCATGGGCAGAGGGTCCAGGCTCTGCAATGCAACATATTATACAAATACATTAGAAATACAGTGTTGACAAAGTGCTTTGGCAATCAAAGTACACATCATAGTTGAAATGAATTGGGACAAGCAAATAAGAGATGGAGGTTGCTTTTAAGAAGGGCTTTAACACCACAGGCTATTATTGATCATCACAATAAACCATATGTGTATAACACTTTATGTATTCAACACCCTGATTCATGTTAATTTGATTTTGATAGTATGTATCAACACCCAGATTCATGTTCATTTGATTTTGATAGCATGTATCAACACCCAGATTCATGTTAATTTGATTTTGATAGTATGTATCAACACCCAGATTCATGTTCATGAAATGTGTTCTTGAAGAGAGTCCTGCAGAGGCCTGGCAGAGCATCTCTGAGGAACGCCTGGAAAAACTGACTGTTCACATGAAGAAAGTGGTTGGAGCAGTTCCAGTCTTCCAGATGCTAAATATTGGCATGTATGATTTTTCTCAAATTAAACCTAGCTTTTAGTCTTCTTTCACAGCAGGGAAGAAATAAAGTCGTTGCCTCTCTGCAGACATGTCAGTACAGTGTGAGCACAGTGAGTGATCCATGTTGCTGCAGGGCGCAGGCCTGCTGACAGACAGCCCACAGACAGAGGTCAAGCTGCAGCTAAAACATGCAGGTGAATTGTTCTTACCCGGGCATGGACGGTCCCCATGCTCAGCTCTACTGCGTGCTGTCTTGGCTAAATGTACGAAATCCTTTTTGTTGGAAAAAGAAACGCTAATTTTATCATTGGTCGGACAAAAGCGAAATCCTGTATGAGGAGGACGCCATGACACTTCCTGGCCACGCCTTCTTCTGCCGGGGTGCGTTCAACATCTGCCGCTGCGCAACGCTGCATACAAAACGATACAAAAGCCTACTTCAGTTTGTTTAATCTTTTTGTTGTGTTATTTCTTCTTCTTCGTGTTTTCTTGCATCCACGAGATTTCAAAATCACTTCATACTTTCAAAAGTCTTTGCTTGATTGGTTGAATGTATTGAACTTAATTGTGCGTAGGCTATTGATTTCAATTTCTTTAAAAATTAGAATTAGCCACAGACACAAAATAATTTATTTTACAGAACTACACAGTTTAAAAACAAAAAACAGTTACACTTTAGCATGCAGTTCCAGGCCTTGATGGAAGATGTCCTGTTACATCTCAACAATCCCACTTGTTATGTTCTGAAAGCTAATACATTCCAGGCCAATAGGTGGCACTGTAGAACTGTTAAGAAAGAGACAAGTAGAAGAAGAAGCAGGAAGTGTTGTACTGTAAGATGGAGAGTATTAGCCGAGTTATTACTACAGAGAAGATTCTGGTTTAAAACATTTTGCTGTTACCCCACTTCGCTTTAGGGTAGAAGTAACACTTTTTAAGAAAGGGGGAAATGTTATGTTCTGAAAGCTAATACATTCCAGGCCAATAGGTGGCACTGTAGAACTGTTAAGAAAGAGACAAGTAGAAGAAGAAGCAGGAAGTGTTGTACTGTAAGATGGAGAACACACAGTAAAGAGACCTCTGAAAAGCTACTCCCGTCTTGTGCTTACTTAATGCAAATACACAACACCACTGATGGTTAAATTTACAAATGTTTCCACACAGAAACCAAATGTATGCAGACTTTAATGTTAACGTGAATATCTAAATACACATCTTAACATATAAATAACTTGAAATCTGAGACAGTGTTGCAGCTGTTTCATCTTAAAAAAGGAATATGTTCACCTAAAGATTAAAACAAAAAAAATCTGCTTTCTCTCCAAATCAATCAATGGAACTGTGGATGGTACTTGGCTTGTGGCGTTCAATGCACCAATCTGTGCAGGTCTGACCTTTCAACCTTTCATCCAGTAGATGGTGACAATTTACACCAGTAAAGGGGTTTTGAGGTAGCCTGGGTAAACCCATCCCCCACGTGACCTGCTCTCAGTCCTGTTCTCAGTCACTAGTGACTGGGAACTGAGAGAGCAGGTCACGTGGGGGCTGGGTTTACCTAGGCTAGTTTTGAGGTTCCACACACACACACATGCATGCACGCACGCGCGCGCACACACACACACACACACACACACACACACACACACACACACACACGCACACACCAGGGTCCCTCATCGGATAAGATTATTTACTTTTAGATGTTTTATTACAGAAATTGTATGAAACCCATGGCCAAAATAGTCATACATCCTGTCATTGTGTTACTTACGGATGGAATTAGTACAAATAAATGATTTCCCTTTTTGCTGGGGTCCCCACGGTAATAATACCATGTTTAAGATTGTTTGTATGTTGCTGAGCTTCTCCGCAGGCCTTCCCTCCTGTAACAAAGAAAAACGACATAAACATTACTTTCCTCGAACAGTGAAAAGCTAAAATGCCTAAAGTGAATGTTGCCTTCCTTCATGCTGATAAGATGACAGAAGCTGCTCTTACGCCTCTCTTTTGAACGTCTCTCGGGAAATCCTGTCTTCATCTGCACCTTCACAACACTCGTTTATGTCTCTTATCCCCAGAGTGGTCAGTGCTGTGAGTGAAGAAATGACTTTGATTTAGTGCAGGGTGTCCTCAGGCTGGAAAACCTACATTGTCATATTATTATACCCGTATCCAGAAGAGCTGAAATGATTAGCTGATTAGTCGACCGACAGAAAACTAATCAGTGATCATTTTGATAATCCATTAATCATTTTGGTCTTTGATCCAAGTAAAAATACCAAACATTTGCTGGTTATAGCTTCACAAATGCAAAGATTTTCTGCTTTTCAACTAGTCAGAGACTGTTCTTAATTAGGAAACTGAAGGGGTTCGGGGTCAGTCCCGACATTTTGGAAAAAGTGTATGTCAGCCTGGTAGAGAGCATCCTACACGGGCACCTGACTTTAGCCAATAGAAACAAGCTAAACAGGATTGTCAAGACCTGCAGGGAAGATAGTTGGCCGCCAACAAAAGCCATTGGATGACCTCTACACCTCAGCTGTACAGAGGAAAGCCCTGCTGATCATCAATGATTCCACCCTGAGGAAAAAGATCTACAAGGGTTCTTTTATCCCGAATGCATCAATGTAGTCAATAATCGACAGTAATGCAAACAGGCTGTGTAGGCTGTGCAGGCTGTGTAGGCTGTGCAGGCTGTGCAGGCTGTGTAGGCTGTGTAGGCTGTGCAGGCTGTGTAGGCTGTGTAGGCTGTGTAGGCTGTGTAGGCTGTGCAGGCTGTGTAGGCTGTGTAGGCTGTGCAGGCTGTGTAGGCTGTGTAGGCTGTGCAGGCTGTGTAGGCTGTGTAGGCTGTGCAGGCTGTGTAGGCTGTGTAGGCTGTGTAGGCTGTGCAGGTTGTGCAGGCTGTGTAGGCTGTGTAGGCTGTGCAGGTTGTGTAGGCTGTGTAGGCTGTGCAGGTTGTGCAGGCTGTGTAGGCTGTGTAGGCTGTGCAGGCTGTGTAGGCTGTGTAGGCTGTGCAGGTTGTGCAGGCTGTGTAGGCTGTGTAGGCTGTGTAGGCTGTGTAGGCTGTGCAGGCTGTGCAGGTTGTGCAGGTTGTGCAGGCTGTGTAGGCTGTGCAGGCTGTGTAGGCTGTGCAGGCTGTGCAGGCTGTGCAGGCTGTGTAGGCTGTGTAGGCTGTGTAGGCTGTGCAGGCTGTGTAGGCTGTGCAGGCTGTGCACTATTGACTCATTTGTGATGTGATGTGTTGTCATGTTTGTGCTTTTATGTAATTCTTTGTAGACATGTTTGTGTTTTTATGTAATTGAGTGAAACCAATGACACACTTCCTGCCTTGGCTGGACAATAAAGTGTATTCTATTCTATTCACCATCAAATTAACTTTTTTTCCCTGCTGGTCAGACTAAGTAAGCAATTTTAAGAATCACTTTGGGCTCCGGTAACTTCTGATGGGCATTTGTCATTATTTTTTACATTTCATAGACTAAATGATTAAATGAAAATATGATAGATTAATGGATAATGAAAACAATCAGTAATTGCAACCCTATTATGCAGTGATGTATTGGTAAATTAAATACACAACTATGAACTGCATATAGATAGGACTATGCATACCCAGAGACATGTAAAAGACAGATTAATCATATATATATAATGATATTTTGTGTCCATGTCCTGTGCTGCTCACCCTCCTTGTACTGGGCATAAGTGATGTATTGTTGATTGGTGGGGTCTAGGATCCCAAACACAGCATCCAGGTTGGACTCTGAGAAGAGGCTTGGTCCTTCCACACTCCTCTGCTGACAAGCCTTCAGCTGCTCCAGCTGTTTAATCAGAAACTCTCTAGGATTCTCTGCAACAACAACAACTGCTGTAAGCTTTCACACATTTGTCTTTCTGCTATAGGATAAAACTTTATTGACCCTTTATTGAGTGGGAAAATTAGGTTGTTGCAGCAGCAGAAGTCCAACAGGATTCAGCCGGGCAGGGAAAAAGACAATACAAGCACAATAAATATAATTTTAAAAAGTATGTGATGAAAAACTAGAAATAATAAGAAAGCCAGGTATAAAAATAAAAAGTAATAAACAATAGAGGCCGGGATTATGTAAATGTATGTTGCCTAGAATGTACTTTTACCAATCAGTGCAGTGTATTTGAGTGCATATCAATAGCTAATCACACTGTCTGTGAATTCTGCAGGTCTTTTGTTTGGTAATCCTGAATTCATACTTTGCACATAGGCCAATTCATTACACATTTCTACTCCATGTGTAAGAGTTGCAGCAGTGTGTGTGTGTGTGTGTGTGTGTGTGCTTATAACAGCTCTATTTGTGTTCTGTTGTTGCTGCATGCTGCAATGGCCCAGCAGTTTCCCCATGAGCACCATAAGTTATTTGTGGCACTATTTTTGTATTATCCTGTTATTATCCATTATCCTATTTTGTAAACTGTGTTTTAGAAAAGTAGGCTACTATATACAGTTTATAGGTTTTCTAATATAGCGTACTGCCAACCCAATATAATTTAATATGATTCCAATCTAATCTAGATAAAGTAAGAGAATAAGTGTCATTTCCTGAATTCTGTCATTTAAAAGACAGATTTTGTGTTGGTCTTTTCATTCGCTGTAGGCCTGTGTTAAATTGGCAACTTGTGCTAATAGCCGCGATAACTGTAAAACAAGCTAAAGTTTAGCTTGTTTTGGCTACGCTTTAGCTTGTTTTGGTAAATGGCCTGCATTTTTTGCACACAAAAAACACCGTTATCGCGGCACACGCACGGAGGGTGATTGATGTGTAACACGAGGAGAATGAAGTCTAACCTGGTCTGTAAAAGAAGAGCATGCTCGTTAGATCCTCCAGAAGTTCAACAATTTTGTGTTTTTGGAGATAATCAGCTGCTTCTTGCTCTCTTGGTGTCGCCATTATCCCCAGATATTGGGTTGCTAGGATACGCCAAACAAACTCGCCTTCTACGCGATATTTGCTAATCCCAGAGTGCAACCATAAGGGCAACAGAGATATTCCATCATCTCACTTGTGGTAGCATCATGCCATGAACGTCGATTATGATGACCTCAGGAAAAGTTCAGCATATTTCTAAAAACTATTTACTTAGAAAATTCTGTTTGAACACTTTCATTCAAAGTTATATATTCATTCAAATATATATATACACACACACACACACACACACACACACACACACATATACATACATATACATATATATATATATATTGTTGTGTTTTCTCATGGTTACACCACTTTCCATTTCCAGGCACTCTACTCCCTCAACACCATCGCCCGCCACAGAATGGACAGGATCCAGCTCTCAAGATGTCGCCCTCGCCCTTAAAGCCGAATCTTCGCTGCTGCAAGCGCAAGCTGAACAGAGACCAGGACTAGGACTCTAGGATGCTCGAGAAGAAAACATTTTTCTCAAAAACATTTTTGAAAAACTATTTCAAAGTTCAATTTCAATTTTTTTGTTCTTAAGTAAATACATTTTGTTCCTTTTCAACAACTAAATTCAACCCCAGACAGTTTGATATGTTGACATTAAAAGTTTGCATTGCATTTTGATGCACCCTAGTAAGCATGCAAGCCAGTTTAACAAAGGCTTTAATAGCTCTGTAATCACAAATTAGAAATT
This sequence comes from Poromitra crassiceps, assembly GCF_964638095.1. Classification (NCBI taxonomy): domain Eukaryota; kingdom Metazoa; phylum Chordata; class Actinopteri; order Beryciformes; family Melamphaidae; genus Poromitra; species Poromitra crassiceps. The sequence goes on from NC_139652.1 coordinate 16,760,043, forward strand.
CCAGAGTACAATTACACATTTACAAGTCATAAATCATTCTTTCCAAATACAAAAATAAGTCACTGGACACACATGCTGTATGAAATACAATAAATAATTGTAAAAACAAAAAAACAAAAAACGTCGGAGAGAGTTTGAAAATGTGAGTCCAGGCATGGGGAGGGGGGGGGGGGGGGGGGGCTTTTCTCCCATGTGAAACTGCATGACCCGATGACCTTTCTTCCATGTCCTCTTCTTCTGTGGTGTCTTCGGAGGGTTTCTTCTTCTGTGGTGTCTTCGGAGGGTTTCTTCTTCTGTGGTGTCTTCCGAGGGTTCCTTATCCCAGCTCAGGGTGAGGTATGTTGCTGCTGTGACAGCTGATATCTGGTATCTGCTCAGCAAAACACTCCGGCGTCCACTGGTTCCACGTCATGATGCCGGCTGCTGGGCCTTTAATGTCCATTTCTGAAGCTACCACAGGAAAAAAAAACATGCTGTCTGTAAAGGGCATTTCAAAGGAATTAACACTGGTTCTAATACTGTTAGCAGTTGAGCAAATGATTTAATTGCAGGCCACCATCAGAAAGGCATTTTAAAGAGAAATTGTCTCATTGCAGCCATAGCATCAAAGTTCAAGGTATGCTGCAGTTTTTTCCAAGTATAGCTAGAGGTCAACAGTGACCACCCACTTTTTCGCAGCTCCAGTTCTGGAAGTAAATTGCCCATTCATTTCTCCACAGACGTTTTGGACAATCCTTATAAAGTTTTAAGGCTGGAACCAAGACAACCAGCTACGAGATAATCGTGAGTGACCATAAAACATTTGACTCGGAGCAGAAAAAAAATAAACAGACTTTTTTCTTTTTATGGTCACTCGCGATTCATCTTGTAGCTGATCAGCTTGATTCCAGACTTAAAACTCTTTACATAAGGATTTTCTGAAACGTCTATGGAGAAATGAAAGGGGAATTTACTTCCTGAACTAGAGCTCTGTAAAAGTGGGCGGTCACTGATGAGCTCTATATGGAGCACAACGGAGCATCATCCCTCCTAGCTTGATCAAAAACAGACCAGTGACTAGTGGTGAAGTGGTTCTAGACTTTCTAAGCTCAAAATTCTGACCATTAATTATACTGCCGATCTATTTTTTTTTAAAGGGACAGTTCACTCGGCTTGTTGTGCTCAAAGCGAAAAAAGAAAAGAAAAAAGGAAAATTTTAAAAACTCGACAGAAATGTCTCTTTCCAGAAATCACGACCCTGTTACTCAAGATAATCCACAGACCTTGTGAGCAGTTTCATGTAGGAACTATTTTCTTTCGAACCGAACTACACCCATTAGCTGCTATAGCTGCTGTGGGTGTAGTTTGGTCAGAAGAAAATAGTTCCTACATGCTGCATGCTGCTGCTAGCTAGATCCTACATGAAACTGCTCACAACAAGGTCGGTGGATTATTTTGAGTAACCGTGTCATGATTTCTGAGGTTGAGTTTTTGGAAATGTATCATTCCTCCAAGTTCAAAATACAACCAGTGATTTCTGAGATATTCTGTTTTTGTTTAACATTTTGACCTTTAATTACACCACCCATTAAGCCCCTCAGTGTAATTTTACAAATTCTGGAACAGAAAAATATGTCCCTCCTAGTTTCCTCAGTCAGTCAGTTGTGCTTAACATAACACCTTGAATATCATGTTTGAGGGATGGACAGCAGCGGGACAGTAACCATCATACAGCATGAATTGTCACCTGTGTCTTTAGTGGGGGGGATGCTGCAGTAGCTGCTGCTCTGTCTCACATCCTCATGCGCTCCACCACAGCTCTCATACTCTGGGTCCACTCGCTCCTCTTTGATGGCCATCCTCTTAGCATCCTCTGCACAACACAAAGCAACAGCAACAAATTAACTACGTTTACATGCACACAATATTCTGGTTTTTGCCCATATTCAAAAAATGACAATATTCCGACTAAATGAATAATCCACTAATATTCCCGTTTACATGCAGCCGTAGCTCGCCCACCCCGACACGTGAGGGAGGGGGGGTGAAGAGAGATGCAGGTAGGCGGAGTTTTTCTGTTGAGAATAAACAGAGCAGCACTATTCTTACCAGCATCACTTGGTCCATTTCAGGAGCTTGTTGCTGGAAAGTTTTGCATTGCGATATTTGCACATCCAAGTCTTTCATAAAAAGTAGTCTAGTAGCCTACGTTATAACTCGCAGGCTCGCAAGCATTTTGGACTTCTGTGGGCACCACTCTCTCTTTAAATATCTCTCTCTTTAAATCGATGTTTCTCATCTCCTCCTGATCGGAAATGCCAAAGATGATGGATTATATCCTCCTAAAACCCGAATAATACTGGAATAACCCACGTCTTAATCGGAAAAAGCTAAATTCGGAAAAAGGCCAAATTCGGAAAATGCAACTGGAATATGCTGTTTACATAACCCTTATCAAATTCAGAATATTGTCATTTTCCGAATAATAGTGGAATATTGTGTGCATGTAAACGTAGTCATTGTCACACATCACAGAGTTACACAGAGCGAACAGTAACGTATGTGTCTTGAGTGTCATAATGCACAAACATGCAAGCACACTCGCAGGACCCTCATAACCACATTCACTTCCCATATTATTATATTTACTAATACTGCATAAGAGGCGAGCTAATTACATTTATTTCTGGTTTTTATTCCCTCGTCATTTGATTGATTTTAAGGTTCTGTCATTTTCCAACACGTTGTTTACTTTCCGGTGGGAGAGATGGCTCTCATGTTTACATGGCAGCTGGGGCTGCTGTTTTGTTTGTATTTTGATGTGGTTCAGGCAACGTATTTTCTGTTTAGTGAGGGACTGTTTTTATCTGACAGGGTGGGAGAACCGTTATCTTTCACATGATGACGTGATTGATGCTATTTCCATGTCCTTATGGTGTCAATAAGTAGTTTGAATACAGCAGTACATCATTCATATTAAAAGTATTATTATTATTACCAGTGCTGGCTTCTGTGTTTTCTCTGTGCTAATCACTGATGACTGGAAGTCACTTGTTTAATCCATTCACTCTGCAGGTTGTTCTGTTGGCCTTCACTCTCCTCATGACTCATTTGGTATACGATAGGGAGGGGTTTTCAACATCTGAGACTGTGGGCCTCCCCGGGCCCTCACACAAAGCCACCCCCCCCCCCCCCCAAAAAAAAAAAACTTAAAAATAAAAATAAAAGAAGCACTCTATCACAGGACTCCTGGGAAATTGATTGATGTCTTTTTTTTATGCATCAAGGAGAAATATAAACCCATGGGTTCCCAACCTGACCGAGTCTATTATTTGGTGGCAATAATAATTATTAATTAAGGCAAAACAATGCAATTTTAATGTTAGAAATGAAAATTGTATCCTATAGTGCCGTTAGGGTTTATATGGTTAATTAATTCACCACTAGCCACAGACTAAATTTAATTTAGTCTGTTGCTAGTGGTGAATTAATTAACCATATAAACCCTAACGGCACTATAGGATACAATTTTCAGACTAAATTTCACAAACACATTCTAAACACATTCACAGACTAAATTTAATTTAGTTTGTTAGCTTTAGTCTAAAGCTTAATTTATGCTTTGCCGCGCGACACTTTTGAAACTGTCTCTTGACACTTTTTTCTGTCTCTTTCTGACATATCTGTTGAGAGACCGCTTCAAAAGTGTCGCGCGACAAAGCATAAATTAAGCTTAAGAGTGGATTGGAGTATGAATAAATCCTGTAGTAGGCTAACCATTTTCTTAGAGAGTTGTGGAAACTGCCGTGGAAGGAATGCAGCCGTAAACGCGTCCTTGAATCAACCCGTTTTCGCACAATATGCTGTCATACCTCTTCCAGCCATGCACCAGCCGTAAGGGCATCTCCATACGGGAGCATGGCATTCATCAGCCCATCTCCACCCCCCTGTGCACGGACATCGCCTACAACCAGACCGTCATGAACCAGGAGGACGTGGGGCTGGATTCTGGAATGATTGTCGTTTTAGACGCTGGTGAAGTTTACAGGCACGGTTGTGGAGCAGGCCGCCATGCTGTACTGCATTAACGGTCATGGCACAATCCCCCCAAACAGGTCAGAAGTGTATCGTAGAAAAGAAAAGGAAAAATCGTGTGCGGATCTTTCCGCTCTAGCTACAGGGGATCTGAATGGACTGTTTACCCTTAGCCAGCTGCAGATCGAAGGAGTACTGGGTCTCCTCCACGTCGGGCTTGGGTGGCACGCCCTTGATCTGGTCTCGCAGCTCCTTCAGCTTGATGTAGAAATGCACTTTGTCCTGCGCGCGGGGAAACTGGGCGCAGCGCGGGCTCGACGACGGCATCAAGTAGCACACCTGGACGCAAGGAAACATGCTGTGAAGCTGGATGGTGTCATCATATTGTCGAGTTTATCTCAATGAAATTCAACCTGTAGGCATTACCAGTGACTTTTTATTTGATCAAATCCACGGGTATTCAGGGTATTTTGACACCAATATTATATTTGTCGGATAGTTATATTTGGTTACAAGGCTTTATATACTAGGCTGTGTTTTATGTTGCCAGGCAACCAAATAAACAAGTTTAAAGGGATATGATCTCAAACTAGATGTGGGGGATCACATCACATTGCTTATGATTATGTCAGATGTGGAATGAAGCAAAACAAATACCCTGAAATGTTTGTTGGTGTGATTGTCAACTACCAAAAGAGAGCTAATCCACTATATTACTTCATTTAAGATGAGGAAAGTCTGTGCAGTTTTTGGCTGCTATAATAGGAATGAAAAGGTATTCGCTTATGAAGACCATTTTCCTCCATATGCTTCCTCTCCCTCTCCTGTTCGCCATCCCTGCTGCTGCTTAGGGAACTTACTGTTTCAGTTTCTGGGATTTTGTAGGGTTGTAAACCAAACACAAGATTCTTTGCCTTCACACCAAAGACTTCTTTGCAGAAGATTTCGTAAATACCTGCCAAACACAACAGTGATTACAATTTAAATGATTTGACTGTTTCGACAAGATAAATCAAAGAAATACCCGTCATTAGCCATTTAAGCATTTCTAATTGAAATAAGCAAAATGAGAGAGTAAAATAGGATCAGTGATATAATTCTTACATTTCCCATTAAAAGCTGCTATTAATGGCTTGTATTTCTGCAGCTTCTCAAGTAACTGCCGGCCTCCTTCACGGATCTCCTTACTGGGACAACAGAATAGAAGCAGCGTGAATAACAGAAGATTATCTAACAAGGTAGAGTCATTTTTCTTTTCATTGTGACTGTTGCACTCATCCTGCATCACTCATCCTGCATCACTCATCCTGCATCACTCTGGATAAAACACTCATCCTGCATCACTCATCCTGCATCACTCATCCTGCATCACTCATCCTGCATCACTCTGGATAAAAGCAGCTCAAATGTGAGTGCGCATGCCAATAGAGCCGGCGAGGCCACGCAGCAGCCGAGCTGCATGCAGCGAGCCCGCGAGGTGGGCGAGCCTATGGTTAGGGGGCCAATACCCTAGTTAATTTAAACTTGAGATGGACGACAGTCTCCTGTTCACCTGGAGAGGTCCTTGCTGCCAGGTGTGGTCCTCTCCACCATGTTGGTGAAGCCAATGCCGTAGTTCTCCGGCAGGCTCTGGTCATGCATGTAGTTCAGCTGCTCCTCAGTCAGACCAGCCAGGAACAGACATTTCCCTGGACAAAGAAGAGGAGAACGAGGACAAAATTGCAAAATTAAAACGAGTATAAATTCATTTGAAAGCTAAAAATATGCTTTTATGAGGATGGATCCAGACTAGTTTTCCACTTCATGTAATGTGGAAGTAATGTGCTGTACCTACAGGACTATATGAGCACACCATCAGACTTTGTGTAGGTTTGGACTTGCTTACACCTTTTAAAAGTGGGCCAGTAACAAATTTGCATGGGAATCTCTCCCTCTTGGTCTTCGCAGTCTAAAGTTTCCATTGCTGTGTTGATACTGGACCTACTGTGAGTCACAAACAGTATCCGCACCCTCACCTAATCTCTCAAGACAGATTTTTTTTTTTACCGATGGGTTCCCAGATTGGCACCAAATATGTTTGGCTGCTTTACCAGCAGGCTTTAAGCAGCCAAATCAAATCTATGTACTGTATGTACTGTATGTATGTATGTACTGTATGTATGTATGTATGTATGTATGTATGTATGTATGTATAAAACATAGAAAATACACAAGAGCAAACAAACATGATAAACGCGATAGGATGCTTTCAGGATGACTAAAATCATTTAGAAACATAGTGATATGACAAACATTCCTGAGCAGCTGCTATACATGTACATAGATAAATCAAAATCAACAACGTGTATAACTTCTACATCTACACCAAGACTATTTCCGTGTATGGACAAACAAACAAACATACTATGGCCGAATAAAATAATTCTGATTCTCTGATAACTAATTTTGGCAGAAACCTGCAAAATTAGGAAATTGCTTCATTCATAATTTTTCCATATATGAATAATATAATGTATTATCTTTTAACCATATTCAAATTGAATTACAACATACAGAAATGGTTTCCTGGGTTTGGGTAGTGGCGTCCTTTGAAGGCTGACAGCAGGCCAGGGTTAATTCCAACCTGAAGAGAAACATGAAGGTGTTACCATAGCAACAGACCTGGTAATTGTTATTTCTTTCTTCTGTGACTGAGACCATAATAACACAGAGGTGTATGTGCGCGTGCAAAGATTTGCTCGCAGAATTGTGCAAATTCCCTCGTGCAGTTTTGGCGCAAACCATCAATCTACCTCAATGGATAACTCACTATCAAAATGTCAAGATTGAAGGTAATAACGTCTGGCAGGGTTTTGGCCATAACCTCAGCCACTGACATGCCGTTGAAGCGGTTGAGAGCCCTCTTGGCTTTCTTGGCGGCCTCGTTCTCGTCGTGCACCTCCTGTGCCTTGCTGCCCTCCTCTGCCTGCTGTTTGGGCGGCCTTCCTCTCTTCCTCTTCACCGGTGTCACAGCTGGAGAGAGAGGAGGAAACCAACAGGTTCAGTCTCAAAGCAACCACTCAGCCAAGTGACACATGTATATGTATATATATATCTATATATATATATATAGATATATATATATATATCTATATATATATATATATATATACACTCACAGCTGGAGAGAGAGGAGGAAACCAACAGGTTCAGTCTCAAAGCAAAGCAACCACTCAGCCAAGTGACACGTAAACAAATGGCCACTTTCTGTTGGCTAAACATTTCAAATTAGTCTCTCGACTGCCTTTGAGTTGTGGTTACAATAATTGGTGCAAACTCATGTATGTATGGATGTATGTGTGTGTGTTTATATATATATATATAAGTATATACTTATATATATATATATATATATATATAAGTATATACTTATATATATATATATGTTGTTGATGATGATAAAGAGATGATACCAGAGAGACAATACAGTGATGCACACCAGAGAGGGTTTACAACTCCCCACCCTACAGCAGGACTAACACAACTCTCCACCCTACAACAGGACTAACACAACTCTCCACCCTACAACAGGACTAACACAACTCCTCACCCTACAGCAGGACTAACACAACTCCCCACCCCTACAACAGGACTAACACAACTCTCCACCCTACAGCAGGACTAACACAACTCTCCACCCTACAACAGGACTAACACAACTCTCCACCCTACAACAGGACTAACACAACTCTCCACCCTACAGCAGGACTAACACAACTCCCCACCCTACAGCAGGACTAACACAACTCTCCACCCTACAGCAGGACTAACACAACTCTCCACCCTACAGCAGGACTAACACAACTCTCCACCCTACAGCAGGACTAACACAACTCTCCACCCTACAACAGGACTAACACAACTCTCCACCCTACAGCAGGACTAACACAACTCCCCACCCTACAACAGGACTAACACAACTCTCCACCCTACAGCAGGACTAACACAACTCCCCACCCTACAACAGGACTAACACAACTCTCCACCCTACAGCAGGACTAACACAACTCTCCACCCTACAACAGGACTAACACAACTCTCCACCCTACAGCAGGACTAACACAACTCCCCACCCTACAGCAGGACTAACACAACTCTCCACCCTACAACAGGACTAACACAACTCTCCACCCTACAGCAGGACTAACACAACTCTCCGCCCTACAACAGGACTAACACAACTCTCCACCCTACAGCAGGACTAACACAACTCTCCACCCTACAGCAGGACTAACACAACTCTCCACCCTACAGCAGGACTAACACAACTCCCCACCCTACAACAGGACTAACACAACTCTCCACCCTACAACAGGACTAACACAACTCTCCACCCTACAGCAGGACTAACACAACTCCCCACCCTACAACAGGACTAACACAACTCTCCACCCTACAGCAGGACTAACACAACTCTCCACCCTACAGCAGGACTAACACAACTCTCCACCCTACAGCAGGACTAACACAACTCTCCACCCTACAACAGGACTAACACAACTCTCCACCCTACAACAGGACTAACACAACTCCCCACCCTACAGCAGGACTAACACAACTCCCCACCCTACAACAGGACTAACACAACTCTCCACCCTACAACAGGACTAACACAACTCCCCACCCTACAGCAGGACTAACACAACTCCTCACCCTACAGCAGGACTAACACAACTCTCCACCCTACAACAGGACTAACACAACTCTCCACCCTACAACAGGACTAACACAACTCCTCACCCTACAGCAGGACTAACACAACTCTCCACCCTACAACAGGACTAACACAACTCCCCACCCTACAACAGGACTAACACAACTCCCCACCCTACAGCAGGACTAACACAACTCCCCCACCCCTACAGCAGGACTAACACAACTCCCCACCCTACAGCAGGACTAACACAACTCCCCACCCTACAGCAGGACTAACACAACTCCCCACCCTACAGCAGGACTAACACAACTCCCCACCCTACAGCAGGACTAACACAACTCCCCACCCTACAGCAGGACTAACACAACTCTCCACCCTACAACAGGACTAACACAACTCCCCACCCTACAGCAGGACTAACACAACTCTCCACCCTACAACAGGACTAACACAACTCCCCACCCTACAACAGGACTAACACAACTCCCCACCCTACAGCAGGACTAACACAACTCCCCCACCCCTACAGCAGGACTAACACAACTCCCCACCCTACAGCAGGACTAACACAACTCCCCACCCTACAGCAGGACTAACACAACTCCCCACCCTACAACAGGACTAACACAACTCCCCACCCTACAACAGGACTAACACAACTCCCCACCCTACAGCAGGACTAACACAACTCCCCACCCTACAGCAGGACTAACACAACTCCCCACCCTACAACAGGACTAACACAACTCCCCACCCTACAACAGGACTAACACAACTCCCCACCCTACAACAGGACTAACACAACTCCCCACCCTACAGCAGGACTAACACAACTCCCCACCCTACAACAGGACTAACACAACTCCCCACCCTACAACAGGACTAACACAACTCCCCACCCTACAACAGGACTAACACAACTCCCCACCCTACAACAGGACTAACACAACTCCCAACCCTACAACAGGACTAACACAACTCCCCACCCTACAACAGGACTAACACAACTCCCCACCCTACAACAGGACTAACACAACTCCCCACCCTACAACAGGACTAACACAACTCCCCACCCTACAACAGGACTAACACAACTCCCCACCCTACAACAGGACTAACACAACTCCCCACCCTACAGCAGGACTAACACAGCACCAAACACCGTCCGCTGACTTCCACCAGACTGCTGTAGGGTTCACACACTACCAGGCATGTGACTATTTGTCATGTTTGAGAACAAAGCATCGTCATTAAAGGGATAGTTGTGATTTTTTTGATGTGGGGTTGTATGGGGTACTCGACAGTCAGTGTACTACACGCAGTAGAATGCAGCCAGCGCGGCTAGTTTGGAGAAAGGCAAGTAGAGCTGTCTGCTGAGTGTGAAGACGGTCACGAGCACAAAAGGTAGCTTTGTCCATATTTATTTATGGTTGAAAATCTGGACTCCCAGGCTGTAGCGTCTTCTTTTCCTAAGCTCCAGCTCATCAAAAGCAACCGGAGGCGGCTGCGAGGTGCACAAAAGGTGGACCCTCCAGAAAAGCGTTTGTTTTCGTCAGAGCGGAGCGCTTTCAAAGGTTCAGAAATGTTCAACTTTTCAGAAAAGCGCCGGGTAGTCTGACTGGGTTGAAGCAGCATGGTGGACTTAGCTCTCTCATTGGTGCCGACCATTTCAGTCGGTGCCGGTCGGATGGAAATCCCATTCCGCTCCCTGCAAGCTCTGCATTGGCTCCGACCTAGCCTGGGTAAACCCAGCCTCCACGTGACCTGCTCTCAGTCACTACAGTAGTGACTGAGAGCAGGTCACGTGGAGGCTGGGTTTACCCAGGCTAGCTCCAACCCACTCTGACTGCGGCTGCAACCATATTTGGATTTCCTTTCCAAGGCCCCGTGTCTAATCTGTATGCCTCTGCTGCTGTACGTGTCGAATCTGCCGAGCTCAAAGCTCGCTAGCTCGTTGCTACATGCTGAAAACAATTGATGTGGATTATGCAATGAAGCAGCCTGCATGGTACGTTGGGTGGATGGCTGTAAACAGCCTTTTTCCCCTCTAGTCCACAATAGAAAGTGTCCCTAGCCAGACTCTCCCAGCCCCTTTGCTGGGAGAGAGTGGCAAGCGAGACTAAGCGCCGGGTGATGTGAACAGCTTTTTCCTGCAAACCAATTCCAATGACGGAGACGCTGGCCGTTAGTGAGCTAGCAGCAGGTGACATTATCATCCAATTCTCTTTTCACAAAAAGCTGTCTAGGAAGCGCTTTTTACACTGCAAATAAATGGAGAACGCTATTGTGGACACACGTCCTCAGACAGTTCAGTGACGGCTTCAGTACCTTGACCTGGATTCGCAGGCTGGGACTGAAGCTGGACGCTGGACTCCTGCTGCCTGGTGAACTGGTGGAGCGAGCGCTGTTGCACCGCGGCCTGCGGCAGCTCCCTGAAGCTCTGCAGCTCCTGGTGGGGGACCGGCCCATAGCTTTGGTGTGGAGGGAAGTCCTGGTGAAGAGGTAGCTCCTGGTGGACGGACAGCTCGGCCATGACAGGCTCCTCTCGGGAACCTTCTGTGTACTGGCCCATGTTGTGATATGACATCACATGCTGGGCCTCAGGGTGCTGCTGGCTGGACTGGTACCTGGGGAGGGAGGGTGCAAGATGAGAGAGAGAGACAGAGAGAGAGAGAGCGGGAGAGAGAGAGAGAAGAAGGAAGAGGCTTTGGTGTTGAATGGAGCATGTGAATACTAGGTGGGTGAAGGTGACACAGAAGACAGGATACTTCCATACACACATGCACTGAACAAGCCCTGTTTGTATTCCCTGCATTTCATTTCAATCAGTATCTGAGTCAAGTTTGATGTGGACAAAAGTGGTTTCATGAGGGCTTTTTGATCCGTTTTGAAAACATATCCTGCAACAACTCGCCCATGATAGCCATGACTAGCTCTTCCAACCCAAAATAAGTTGTTAGCGTGTAATGTTGTCTAGAATGGAATAAGGGCATAGATACATACATACATACGTGCCTACATGCACACATATATAGTACATAACGCTATACATACATACATACATACATACATACTCGATAAGATTAGCAAGCAAAGTTCCAAACACATCATGATTCCTATGAAGTCGGCTCTAGGTTTGAGGTCCATGCTTTTCTGTACCTATTTTCCAGTTGGGAAATAGGCAGGCCTGTCTAGGAAGCCTTGTAACAACTGATATTGTAATATTGCCACAGATGTAATGTAACAACTGGTCAAAATGTAATAAAATGTCCCTCTAAACAGGTCAAACATGTAAATACACAGACAGACACACAATTGTCAATGTAACAAATTGCCAGATAATGTAATAACGTCACATTATTACATTAGCCAGTGTTTATTATATCAGAATGAATTATTAGTTTCTTTTCCGATCATTCTATAATTATTACACCCTATTATTACACAAGTTAGTCACATTTTCGACCATTTAGAGGGGCATTTTGTTAGCCTACCTTTTCACAAGTTATTACATTATTATCAGGCAGTGATGACATTATCAGTTACTACTATCCTACATAATAACTCATAGATGTGCTGTGTGGCGATTATTTTACTCCATTCCATGCATGAGGATGAAAGACATAATAGGGAAGTTTCCCAGGAATGCACGACCTGCACCCAACACCAACTCACCACTGCTGGAAATAATCCGAAGGAACCGTCAGTGAACTATACTGCTTTTCCTCCATCTTAACCGTTGACTTAATTGAATAACGTTCAATTAACATTCATTCTGCTGACAAACGCATCGCTATAACGTTAGGCACAGACAATAGCAGCTCTCTGGAGAAGATGGTTATAGCAGCGGCACATTCAGAAGGCACAAAGACGGCAGATGGAAGCAGCCTACAGGAAGACTACAACACTACACAGTCCCACTCGGTCCCGCTGCTGTCTGGAAACTAAAACTGCTGTTTAGATTAGCGAGACAGGAATAAATGGAAGGAATCTAACGTAACGTTACCTGTCATACATTTTATATTCTTTTGTTGTCAAAAAAAAGCGACAGGGAGGGTTGAGAATCGACCCAAAACAAAGACCATTTAAACCTTTAACATTTCGTTTTGTTTGCTGAATGGTTTTAGAGAAAGAAAATTAATGATCGCCGCCTACTGGGTGGAGTGTGGACTGCTCAGACTGATTGAAATTAGACTCGTACGTGTTAACATAATAAACAACCGCCATACAAATACGAATTAATTTATTTAAAATATGTAGTCTATTGTCTAATCGAGTATAAACACTAGTTTTGGCTGTTTTGGTTCTAACTGCCTGCTGTAAATGCTCTGACAAGATTGGCCAGTAGGGGAACCTAGACAGCTGGAAAATAGCTATCAACATCTTCAGCCTCAGAGCTGCAGTGCAAACTCTTCAGGTAAAACTGTGTGTGTGTGTGTGTGTGTGTGTGTGTGTGTGTGTGTGTGTGTGTGTGTGTGTGTGTGTGTGTGTGTGTGTGTGTGTGTGTGTGTGTGTGTGTGTGTGTGTGTGTGTGTGTGTGTGTGTGTGTGTGTGTGTGTGTGTGCGTGCGTGCGTGCGTGCGTGCGTGCGTGCGTGCGTGCGTGCGTGCGTGCGTGCGTGCGTGCGTGCGTGTGTGTGTGCAGCTTACGGAGGTACAGTAGACAATGAAAGAACTGTATGGTAAATCATTGGTGATGATGATGGTTAGAAGAACGATGAAGACAAATGTGTGTGTGGTAACAGGGGCCAAATGTATAAACCCTGTGTACACACCCAGCAAGCAACAGCCCTACTTCAGTCAGTGCTTCACTACTTTGGGCCTCATTGGGAGGGGCTCCTTCGGAGAGGTCTACAAGGTGAGGGGGGGGGAAAAAATCCAAACAATAATATCATCACAGAGTTTTGAACAGTCCCTTTCGCGCATCAAGTTTAACTGCATTTCTCTCTCTAAAAGGTGTCCCATTAGTTTACAGATTTTAATGATTTCACTCACCCCATGTTATATCATGGGCTGAGCAGGAAGTTATAGAGTACCGCAGGGATGACATTTTTGTATGATTACCCAGAAGTCCCTGCGCTGCTGGTTCATAGAGGGAAAAGGCAATGGGATTTTTGGTAATTTCAGTTAAATGCATGAAATAAAGTCTGTGGGTAACAAACGTTTATGTTCAGCAAGATAATCTTCACAAATGAGGAACACTGAACCACAGACCTTATTTCACCAAAATTCCCATACAAAAATCCTATTGTCTTTTACACCTACAAAGTGTTAGCAGCCATGTTTTCCTGACTCATTCCTGTGGTACTCTATATCAGACCTGGATATGTGGGGTAGTTGAAATGGGGCCATGTCATAGAGATGTATTCATATTTGAACATCTGTGCTGTGCAGGGGCGGTTTTAGCATCAGAGCTTTGGGTGGGCGGAAGAAAATTTTGTACAGTTTCAAGTAAAAATGGATCAAACGGGCGCACTTTGAGATCAAAATGAAGAGACTAGATCTATGAAGAACTACACACATCAATATCTTCTTTACCATTCTGTGGTTTTACAGCGATGAAAAAATAATTGTTTCCCTATATATACTATATATATTCTGCATACAGGTTACTATATGGTAGAATTATGCTTGCATAAATAATACCAAAATCACTTCAGGGGAGTTTCAAGTAAAGTAACATTTTGCTTTGTAGGCAAAACAAAAGTAAAATTAAATCAAAAGGGAACTTCCTAACTTATTGGCTGGAATAATATTCCGACAAGATAATAATATACTGTAAGCAATAAAGCAGGAGTTTGCAGTCAACTAGTTGAAATTAATATGTGGCAGTATTTGTGGGGGTCAAAATCTATGTAGGGTGTACCACCACAAATAGATCAGTGTATGGGAAACACTGACTATTAAATTGTGTGACTAGAAAGACACCAATAAATCTGAGAAAATGTACTTTAATTTTTAACAACAGCACTACAACGGTGGCATTACAAATGGTATTATGAAATTATTGTGGGAAAAAACAAGAATGCCACTTTTTTTCATGAACTTTAAGCAGAAAATTTAAAAATAGTTTTAAAGCAAAAGTAAATAATAAATAAAGATCATTTTAACAGAAACTGCTACTAATGACCACCATGGATTTGGAGAGAGATAATTTTTTTTTTTTTTTTTTTTTTTGGGTGGGCTGAGACTATTTTTTAAAAAGGCCTAGAACCGCCCCTGGTGCTGTGGTTTTGTGATGGGAAACCTAAAAGATGAATTTGGGTGTCTTTGTAGACCTATATGTTGTCAGAGTGACCAAGATTATTGCTATAGAGATCCTGGAATAGTAAGAGGAGACTCTACATGTTTTGTATTTTCATAGGTGCTGAGCCACGAGGATGGCCGGGAGTACGCAGTCAAGCGCTCTGTTCATCGCTTCAGGGGCAGTCGTGAGCGGGACCGGTGCGTGAGGGAGGCCAGGAACCACGAGCGCCTGTGTCCCCACCCTCACATCCTGAGCTTTGTGGCCGCCTGGGAGGAGCGTGACCGCCTTTACATCCAGACAGAGCTGTGCTGCACTAGCTTGCTGCTCCACGCTGAGAACCAGCCCCCTACCCCAGGTATATCAGAAATGTACAACGGAATGATTAAGATTACGATTAGGGATGTTAATTATTAATCGATTGATCGATTAAGCTCAACCTACGCTGAACCCACAAGTTTCATTTAGGCGTCCTTGTTAACAGGCGAGCCCGTTCACACCAGCCGCACGCGTGTCACGTTCACACCTTGCTCAAAAGATCGTGCAGGATTCAGTCATATTTTCCAAGCGTGAAGCTTGAAGCTGCCAGGCATGAATTCAATGGGAGTTGTGGGCAGGTTCAAGGCACGCCGAGTGAGGCGCTGAGGAAAAGAGACTGCTCCTGGTGTGACCGGTTAAGCATCAGTTCAGCTTGAGCCTGCCTCAAGCTTCAGTTCTGCCTATGGTGTGTGATCAAAGGCTAACTTGTTGAGTAGGCCTAAAGACGGGTGTAAAAGCATTTTGTATTTTCTATGTCAAAAAGATGTTTTTTAATCGATTGATAGGTCATTTAACGTGACCATTCCTGCCTCGAGCTCTGCACCTGCCCTATACAGGTTTGGATTGTGCATCTCGCCTTTTTTCAAACATTTAACGTGACCACCCATTGATTAATTTCAACTTGAGCGAATAATTCAAGCGTTCCTTTTGCGTTGGTGTGAACTAGGGATGTGCCGGTTTCCGGTTCCAAGGTATACCACGGTTTGAAAAAGTTGCCGTTCCGAAACCAGAATTTTTTTCTGTCATACCATTCCGACAGTATCAGCTTTAAGGAAATTTCAGAAAATGTGCATCCCTAAATAAGATGCACTTTATTTATTGAATGCATTATGTTGTTGCATTGTGTTTTTCTACACTTAAATCTCATACTCTCAGGCAGGATGTCTAGTTGTTATTGACTTTGCTGTCTTTTGAAACTTTCCAATCCAGATGAGCCTGCAGCTTGGGCACACCTGTGCGACCTTCTCTCAGCGCTGCAGCACTTGCACTCCCGCGGTTTTGCACATTTGGATATCAAGCCCGCCAACGTCTTCCTCACTAACTCTGGACGTCTCAAGCTGGGGGACTTTGGGCTGCTGCTTGAGCTCCCACAGAAAGGGACAGACCTTAAGGGGAAGGATGATCTCCAGGAGGGAGATGCCAGATACATGGCCCCCGAGCTGCTCAGGGATGAGTACGGCGCTGCTGCTGATGTTTTCAGGTAGGAATCCTTCTTAGACAGTGTGAGGGAGAAATGTAAACAATATGACCATCATAAATTCATCATTTTATGTCCTTGTGATGTCAGCAGTTTGACTCAATTTGACTTTGGCTAAATATTGTCTAATCATTTTCACTTAGTTTGGGTGTTTCTATTCTGGAGCTCGCATGCAATATTGAGGTTCCCAACGGTGGAGAGGGCTGGCAGCAGCTCAGACAAGGCCGCCTCCCCTCAGAGTTTACCAATGGTAAGATCAAGCTCCGTTTGTAAAGAGTCTTGATAAATCTGCTGAACTTATCAAGTTTTCTGTATATTCACATGACTTATGTTATTGCTATTATGGTCTGTATCTGCAGCCCTGTCGCCTGAGCTGCAGACAGTGCTGCGGATGATGCTGGCCCCAGAACCGGCTAAGAGAGCCACTGTCACCGAGCTCCTGTCTCTCCCCTCTGTTCGGAGTCACAGGTGGAGGAGGCGCATCTCCCTTCTCCTCAGTGAAGCCGTTCTCATGCTGACCTCTCTCTGCTGCCAGGTAAATTGAGACTAATACACTTTCTGGAACGCCCTTTTGAACAAGAACTTTTGCAGATTATATTTTCTTGAAAGAGACATGTATGGAATATAAGGTAAACATGAGTATTACAATAATTTTCTCAACCTTGAAGGTTTGGTTGCAGTGAAAACAAATGTTTAAAGTTCCTTTTCTTATTTCTTTTGTACTCATCCATAGTTTGTAGTGTGTGTTCGGCAGAGGCTCCTCTCTTCCTTTCTCTTGCCGTTCCTCCCTCATTGGACTGACCCGGCACCCTGCACCCCTCCTAAGGACAGTTGGGAGAGGGACTTGTTTCTGCTTACTGACCAAAGCAGCCTGGACGATGACGACGTGTTTCCGCTGGACCCAATGGACCCAGAGCTCTCCCCCACCTTACGGTAGGTAGAGAACAGAACATGTCCCAATCCAGGGTGAAAAGAGAATTTCCAAAATCAAAATCAGTTACAGCTTGATTTTATGCAGCTCTCTCTCATGTTCATATAGATAGCCTATCTATGTTTTATGTTTCTTCAGAGAGACAAATAAAGAAGGGGCTGCTGGACCAGACATTTCCTTTGTTTCAACTTCAACCTTCTATTAAATTCCCTACTTGAATGTATAGTGCTCTCCTTCCCCTGCACCCTCCCACCTCTCCTTCTCTGTTCTCTCCTCCTCCACATTTCCCATTTTCTCCCCACCCTCGCCCTAATCCGGGCCCGTATCCTACTCCCTCCCTCCACCCTAGACCCTACCTCTACCCTGGCTCTCCCTCCCCTGCACCCTCCCACCTCTCCTTCTCTGTTCCCTCCTCCTCCACATTTCCCATTTTCTCCCCACCTCCTCCCTCTCACATTCCCCCTGCTCTCCCTCCCCTGCACCCTCCCACCTCTCCTTCTCTGTTCTCTCCTCCTCTCTGTCCTCTCCCCTCTCTTACATTCCCCTTGCTCTCCTTCCCCTGCACCCTCCCACCTCTCCTTCTCTGTTCTCTCCTCCTCTCTGTCCTCTCCCCTCTCTCACATTCCCCCTGCTCTCCTTCCCCTGCACCCTCCCACCTCTCCTTCTCTGTTCTCTCCTCCTCCACATTTCCCATTTTCTCCCCACCCTCGCCCTAATTCGGGCCCGTATCCTACCCCCTCCCCTCCCCCAACCCTAGACCCTACCTCTACCCTGGCTCTCCCTCCCCTGCACCCTCCCATCTCTCCTTCTCTGTTCCCTCCTCCTCCACATTTCCCATTTCCTCCCCACCTCCTCCCTCTCACATTCCCCCTGCTCTGCCTCCCCTGTACCCTTCCACCTCTCCTTCTCTGCCTCTCTCCTCCTCTCTGTCCTCTCCCCTCTCTCACATTCCCCCTGCTCTCCTTCCCCTGCACCCTCCCACCTCTCCTTCTCTGTTCTCTCCTCCTCCACCTTTCCCATTTTCTCCCCACCCTCGCCCTAATCCGGGCCCGTATCCTACTCCCTCCCTCCACCCTAGACCTACCCTACCTCTACCCTGGCTCTCCCTCCCCTGCACCCTCCCACCTCTCCTTCTCTGTTCCCTCCTCCTCCACATTTCCCATTTTCTCCCCACCTCCTCCCTCTCACATTCCCCCTGCTCTCCCTCCCCTGCACCCTCCCACCTCTCCTTCTCTGTTCTCTCCTCCTCTCTGTCCTCTCCCCTCTCTTACATTCCCCCTGCTCTCCTTCCCCTGCACCCTCCCACCTCTCCTTCTCTGTTCTCTCCTCCTCTCTGTCCTCTCCCCTCTCTCACATTCCCCCTGCTCTCCTTCCCCTGCACCCTCCCACCTCTCCTTCTCTGTTCTCTCCTCCTCCACATTTCCCATTTTCTCCCCACCCTCGCCCTAATTCGGGCCCGTATCCTACCCCCTCCCCTCCCCCAACCCTAGACCCTACCTCTACCCTGGCTCTCCCTCCCCTGCACCCTCCCATCTCTCCTTCTCTGTTCCCTCCTCCACATTTCCCATTTCCTCCCCACCTCCTCCCTCTCACATTCCCCCTGCTCTGCCTCCCCTGTACCCTTCCACCTCTTCTTCTCTGTTCTCTCCTCCTCTCTGTCCTCTCCCCTCTCTCACATTCCCCCTGCTCTCCTTCCCCTGCACCCTCCCACCTCTCCTTCTCTGTTCTCTCCTCCTCTCTGTCCTCTCCTCCCTCTCACATTCCCCCTGCTCTCCCTCCCCTGCACCCTCCACCTCTCCTTCTCTGTTCTCTCCTCCTCCACATTTCCCATTTCTCCCCACCCTCGCCCTAATTCGGGCCCGTATCCTACTCCCTCCCCTCCCCCAACCCTAGACCCTACCTCTACCCTGGCTCTCCCTCCCCTGCACCCTCATCTCTCCTCCTCTGTTCTCTCCTCCACATTTCCTATTTTCTCCCCACCTCCCCCCTCTCCTCCCTCACATCCCCCCGCTCTCCCTCCCTCCTCCACTCTCCTGCTTTCTCCTCTTCCCGGTGTTCTTCCTCTTCCCCCCTTCCCCCACTACTCTAAAGCATAGTACACATTTTACTCCAAAGCATGGCACCCACTCTATCCCCTCCAATATTCCGCCACTATTTAAAGCATGGCATAGCATGGCAATATTCCGCCACTGTTTAAAGCATGGCACCCATGCTCTTAGTATTTCGCCACTATTCAAAGCATGGCACCCACTCTTCCCTAAAGCAAGGCACCCATAAGCTCTATATGTGAACATGTGCTTATTTGGCAAAAGGACTCACTACTAAAGGCTTGCAGCCAATTAAATTAGGCATAGTTTGGTTGCTTAGAAATTGACATATGTCCGTTTGCAAGATGTGCGTCTATATTTCTCATTCTCTCCCCACCTCCTCCCTCCCCCTGCTCTCTTCTCCCCCACACCCCTCCCCCTTCCCCTCTCCTGCTCTCTCCTCTTGCTCCTTCCCCACCTCCTATACCCTCCAACATCTCCCATTCCCTCCCCACCCCATCACTCTCTCACATTCCTCCTGCTCTTCCCCCTTCTCCTGCTCTCTCCTCTGCTCTCTCTTCATTTCTATATTTTCTATATTATCAATTGCTCAAATGTTATCTTTATTCTGTATATTCTTGTTACTGTTGTGTTAGCTAGAATCAGCTAGACATACTTTCTGTGAAGCCCTCTGAGACATGCTTGTGAATTAGGGCTATATAAATAAACTTGACTTGACTTGACTTGTATATTTCCCATATTCAACAGGATGAAATCCAGGCAGTCTGTGGAAAGCACCTCCACTCCTCTCCCAGGTTCAGCCACACACAGTCGCCTCAGTCCCCCCCACACACCCACTCACCCCTTCAGCATCCACAACGATTCCTTCCACACTCAGATGCCCAATCTGAGTCCCATCCGTACAAGGTCCAGCAAGTCGCAGCGACGGGGCCTCAACCGGGTCCAAACGGAGGAGGCCTTCCCCCGACGCAACTATGAACCAAAGAAGAATCTCCTCAGTTTGTTCCTTGAGCAGCCATGCTGATGAGACTGTCAGTTTAGCCGAGAACAATGTATTCCCATTTTAAGGTGACGGGTAACGAGGAATGCATGTACAGTATGTAAAATCCATGGCTTAACCTATATGTTCAGTATTCAAAAGTGTTTTGTGTGTTGTTGTTTTACAACAACTTCTTTAACTTGTTTGTTTTTTGGGGGCGTGGGGGGGGGAAGCACTTTGTTTGCATGAATGCAGTTTGCAATCTGACAAGTCATGGTTTTGTTGTTGAAATATTGTTAAAATAAGTTATCACCTCACCTGTTTTGTGTACTCTTGAGTTGTGTGCCTCATGATTCAAAATGCAAAATAAACTGATTAACAGAGCTTCAATCATGAGAGACTAGTATAAAGGTTCAAAATAATATAATTTGATACAACAAACAAGATTAAAGTTTGGTGTATGGCTCCATGATGACGCTCCTGCGATTATGAGAGGAGGGTGTCAGGAATGTGTAGTCACTACTACACTGTAGTGGCATAGAATCTGGAGCCATGACGTTGGGGCGAAACAACTGGTACAGGGGAATGATGGCAACTGCAGAGTGACAACATATCAGTGAGTAGCGAAACTACATCCTAAGAGACGGGAACTTGAAATACTCTGAACTGCTTAGGTGATGAGTTCATCGGCAAAGCAAGGGGCAGTGATGGCTTGCACCGACTGGCTATTGGTAGCATGGGAAAGTGTGGATAACCGTGATTGGATAGAGAAGCTAGCTTGTGACCAGAAGGTTGTTGGTTCAATCTCTGTGACCAGCAAGATAAATCTGGGTGGGGAAAGTGAAAAGGCAGCGCTTGCCCCTCCCTCATTACCACCACTGAGGTTCCCTTGAGCAGGCATGTCCAAAGTCCGCCCCTCCACATAGTATTGGTTAATCAAGCAAGTTCAATTTGCATCCCCTCACATTATCGAATCTGGCCCAAATCAAAAAATTTGGACACCCCTGCCCTTGAGCAAGGCTTTGACCCCAACCGCTCCAGTAGAGCTGCTCAGTGGCCAGCAGGTCAGACTGGTTGTACTGGGCAGTGTCCAGGTATGAATGTGAACAGGGCACTCCCGAAAAAGAAAGGGTTGCACTCAGTGAGACTCCCTTGAATAAAGGTTAGAAAAAGTAGTCGTCTTTCTGATTGAAATTACATCAAGACTTCACAAGTATCATCTAAAAATCTATGGGTCTTTTGGAACATGCTTTGAGCACTGACCTAAATAATACAGGCTTTGAGTAGACACACACCTCCCCAGCACACTAGATGGCGGCAAAGTATTAAAACCCTGTTGTATGTATTTGTAAGGAAGATGTGTGGTGGTGGTGTGTACTACTACTCGTTTTGATGGGTGACCTGAGTCAGATCAGCAGTGATAAGTTTGTGCAAATGATTAGTCAGAACAAGCATAGGGCAACCCCAAAGCAGGAAGATAACTGAATAGCAGAGAGAGGAGGTCATAAGCATCCGAGGCAAAGTTTAGGTGTAGTCTAGGCCATTAATAGGCTATTGGGAAACTAAAATATATTGGGGAAATATGTGGAATATTGCCGAGGAGGAATCAGTTGAACTGTCACGTTTCACTGTAAGATAGAAACAGAAAGAGGAAGAAAGAGAATGGTGTATTCACAAAATACAGGTAGCCTATGCCAGAGGTTCTCAATTGTTCTTCAGCAAAAGGAGCCCTTACAAGATAGAAAATACAGTACAGTATATACCGGGGACCCCCTCTGATTTGTGATTTTGGGCTAAGCTTAATTGTTTCCACAGTAACGTGCTTGACTTTTAAATTGATAGGTTTGTTAGATTAGAATGTAATCCATGAACCATTTTAGATTTAAATCATAACATATTTTCGTTGAACTATGAAGCTTTTGCAAAAAGAAAAGAAAAATCCGTTTTTATTTTTATTTTCCGAAAAATTTATCGCGGATTCCCTGGCAAAGTGCCACGGACCCCTGGGGGTCCCCGGACCGCCATTTGAGAACCACTGGCCTCTGCAGCATAATGCGTATAATTTTTCAGAATTTGGCGCGAGCTGGGCTAGTTACACATTGGAGGCTGTGTACTGTGTAGACTAGGTAGACTGCTTGGTTTGGATTCAGTACACAGGCGCTGTACAGGAATTGTCATATTTCCGAAAACAACGTTTATGGGCGGCGTGCGTGAAACTTTTTCTGCCAAAGTTATAGTCTACAGTAGGCTACGTTATAATTGCATTGTATGGGGTATGACAGCGAAGTGTGCTGCACCACTTTCATACAGGTTTCCCAATGTTTACAAATCCACAGGCCATGAGAATGTGCGTACCCGCGCACTAGCCTGGGTAAACCCAGCCTCCACGTAGTACATAGAGGTCCTATGTACTATCAGCCATGAAGAAAGTGACGTTACAGGCATAGCCTGTGACGTCACGTTGAAGGCTGAGTTCACCCAGGCTAATCCAGGCATGTCCTTCCTCCGGGGGCAGGCCAGGCGCAGTGGGCAGCTTTCTTGTGTACAACACCCGGGGACACACTTCAGACGTTGTTGCCACTGGTCAGATGACAATCTTCTGCATGTTTTAGTGGGGTTCCATACAGATGTATGGAGGAACCCCAGGGGAGCACATGCAGACTCCACACAGATGGGCCCTTTTGATGAGATAGCCCATCTGGGGGGCGGGGGCGCACCCTCTTAGCGCCCCAGGTGGGAATCAAACCCAGGACCTTCTAGCTGTGCCCCCTCCTCCCTGTTCATTCACAGCACTTTCTGCACCATGACATCATCATGGTCATCATGGTGCACCATGACATCATCATGGTGCAGGAAGTACTGTGGATGAAGGTACAGAGAGAGCAGTAATGTTAGTGATGATACTAAAAGTAAACATTTAGTGGTGGAGGGGCTGTCAAGGAGTGCATGAAAAGTGACTTGAACAAAAACAAAGAGAAGAGCTTTGTGGGGGGAAGAAAGCAAATACCTCTGTCAGCATCATAAGCCACAAAGAAAACTGAAATAATAACCCAGGATACTTGACTTAAAATGAGAAAAGAACATTTATTTACTCACATCTAACAAACCACACACACACACACACACACACACACACACACACACCCAGTACACCAATTAACTAATCAAGACACACTAAAGCTAAAGTACAATACATTTAATAAAAAACATCATTATAAAAAAGACAAGTATAATTATAATATTATAATAGTATAAAGGATAAATCTATAAGAACATGTAATAACGATCATGTAAATGAGAAGTGCTTCGAAACAACTAGCAACCGCATTGGCTAGCTAGCTAGCTAGGTTTTAAAAATAAGACAACCATAAAAAATACATTTACTCAATCCTAACCCACGTACGTTTAAGACGACGTTTAATGAGAGATTTTAAACGGCTGCAAGAAGACCCCCCTGCTGGAGTTAGTGGGGCCCCATCAGAAAACAATATCATGGTATGGAATGCTGTCATTTTTGGACCAGAGGGAACGCCTTTTGAAGATGGAACCTTCAAACTCACCATTGAATTCACAGAGGAATATCCAAATAAACCTCCAACAGTGCTTTTTGTCTCTAAAATGTTTCATCCAAATGTTTATGCAGATGGCAGCATATGCTTAGATATTCTTCAGAATCGTTGGAGTCCGACTTATGATGTCTCTTCAATCTTAACTTCAATACAGTCTTTACTGGATGAGCCAAACCCCAACAGTCCAGCAATACAGTCTTTACTGGATGAGCCAAACCCCAACAGTCCAGCCAACAGACAAGCAGCCCAACTGTACCAGGAGAACAAGTGCGAGTATGAGAAGAGGGTTTCTGCTATTGTTGAACAGAGCTGGCGTGACTGTTGACACCTGTGACTGTTCACAAAGTATGAACAGTTTCCAACCCGAAATCAAAAGAAACCACCAGATCAAGAAAACAAACCATATCGCAGAAATAAAATGACACATCTTTAAATCCTCCTCCGTATATTTGTCTGTCCCATAGCTGTTGCGAAGTTTGTATGCTGTTGTGTTGTGGCAGGATGCTGTTGTTGGGCAAAGTGTATGTTTAAGTAAATGTACCTTGTTATATCTGGGTTACTTGCTACATGCCCCGCCTTTTTTCTCTTTTTAACAAAAGGTTAGCCAATCTCTATCAGTTGTCACTTTTGTACCAGTCTATTGATTGTAGTTGTTCTCCACCACCAAGTGAATTAATTGGTTGCTATGGTGGTGCTTAACAATTAGATATGTTTGCTGTGTGGTTTGCAGTGTAGATCCAAACTGTTCATATTTTTTAAATCATAGCGGTCATCATGAGTGTTTTTGCTTGTTTCTATGGGCTCACCCTTTCCCAGCTTTTTTCTTCTTCTGCCTTTTGAGAGGGAATGCTAAGACAATGGGTAAGACTAATTAAGCGGGCATGGGCATGCATCCCTAATAAGTAGACTCAATGCCTTTGGGGTATGTCAGACTAGAGTATTGGTCATTCTCTTGTCTGCACTTACAAGTTATCATGCCTTTGAGTTAGTGTTTTAGAAATGAGGCAACATATATGCCTCTCACAAACATACTGGTTCAAGTGTTTGAGAGACATTTTGTGCCCTCTTCTTCTTCTGGCACAAACCTTTTGTTTCATCATGCACACAATTTCACCATGTCGACACACTGCGGTGAGAGAGAAATTGTGACCAATTTTCAAATCTTTACATATCAGCTGTCATATGTAACATAAGCTGATTATACCGTTTGAACAAGGATGGTGTCTTGCTTTCAGAGTATAAAACTTTGCACTGGTAACCCGTGTAACAAACTGTACATTTTCTTATGGTAAATAAAAGAAATATACATCCCCAAAAAAAAAAAAAGAAGAGAGAAGTGCTTCAGGTGATGAATGGCACAAACAGTGATAAGAGAAGCAGACATGGCAAGTGGAGCTACAGTAGGTGATAAGTGGAGGGATGGGGGTGTTATATAAGGTTCAAGAGTTCTATAAGCTCAGCAATGGAGATGGAGTCGTAGCACTTGATGCTGCTCAGTTGGCTCTGGCCATCATAGCCACCCACAGCGTAGACCTTGCCCAGCAGGACGGCCATCTTGTGTCTCCAGCGGGGCTTGTTGAGGGAGGCCACTCTGATCCACAGGTTTACATCCGACTCAAACACCACCTCCTCCATCCCGATGGCCAGCTCAATGCTGCAAATGTACTGTTCCAGCTCGTCCCTGCGCAGGTCGAAGGAACTCCTCGTGCTGAGCCACCTCAGAGAAGTTGGACAGGGCCTACCTGCTGCACAGGGCCTACCTGCAGCACAGGGCCTACCTGCAGCACAGGGCCTACCTGCTGCACCAGCTGGCTAGCAGAGGAAGGAGGCAGCATTTCATCTGGTCTAAGCGTGAATATTTGTCTGTGACGGCCTGGAGGGAAACACAAAGGATGTCATTAGGTCATGTTAAAAACACATGTCATCTTATTGAGACTGCACTGTTGGCAACCAACTCACCGTGAACTCTGTTTTGCCCTCAATCACAGCCAGCACATTTTTTACAATGTGCTGCATGATGGGCTGCAGGTGCACCTGGTCATAAGACGAGTAATGCTGCTGTAGAGGAGTCTGCAACACAAGGGAGGACAGATCAATTCACTCACATGTTCTTCTCATGTTTACTTGCTTCAGTCAACCTTTGACACCATTTGTAGCCCTGTAGACTTCAGTAAACTCACCCATGGCTTTTCATGCAGCACCAGCTGGGAGAGGCAGAGGGAAGCTGCACCAACCTCGGAAGGGTTGTAATGAACCATGCCGTAGTCCATCAGTGTTAGCTCCATCAGGTACTGGGCCAGTATGTTTGTATTTACGTCAGTCTAGACAGGCAGAAGACAATCACTTTGAGAACCCCTATGACATAAACTACACACACATCTATCTATCTATAATAAACCAATTCAAACTCTCCAACTTAATATATATATATATATATATATATATATATATATATATATATATATATATATATATATATATATATATATATATTAGTATTCATCATTCATTAGTATTCATCTCCAAGATTTTGGGAACTATTCAGTAGACAAACTCACGCTTGCAGCCTTTGCAGCCCTCTTGAGGAAGTGCAGTGGCAGAGGGTGTCCCAGCTCAAAATTGAGGCCCTTGAGGATCACCTGCTCCATCTTCTTGATCTGGGCCACTGTGACCAGATTGGTTGTGATGCGGGCAAACCTGGCAACTGGTGGAGGGTAGACCTCCTCATACTTTGTAGCCACAAACATGGCCGCCACACCAACAAGCATGAGATTGGCACGAGTCACTGGCACTGGCTGGACCTGCAGCACAATAAGAAGAGTGTTAGCTACTGTAGTTCACAGAAAGCTAAACAAGTCAAAAGTCTAAAACAGTTTGTACCTGGAGAAGAAGAGTGTTAGCTACTGTAGTTCACAGAAAGCTAAACAAGTCAAAAGTCTAAAACAGTTTGTACCTGGAGAAAACGGTCCAATATGCCAATTGTCAGGTACAGTGTCTCCTGTTGCAGCACAAAGCAGGAGTGGACCGAGATCAGCCAGTCAACCAGTTTCGCTCTCATGTGCTCAGTGATGTCGTAGCCCTCCATGTAGTTGGGCCGGACAACCTGTTGGAGCTGCGGAGACAGAACAACTTGTCATATAAAAATACACACTCCAATGACAATGAAATAGCATAGCAGCTCAAAGTAAAACAGGCTGGCATTAGAAAAACAAAGACGGATGGTTGAACAGGTTTGAGGTAGGACTTTAGAATGTATATTTTTATTGAATGTTTGTATGTATATATAATATTTGATGCCTGTTCTTTGTTGTATTGCTTCGTCTGTCTGAGACAAAGGAGCACAATGGAAACAAGTCCATGACTTTATTGTGTCTATCCTTGTTGTTTTATTGAGGTGCATGTCTTTTTCTGTCATGGGTTTTTAACCTAACATCAAATCAAGCAATCAATCAATCAATGAATCAAAAGCATAGTGAGGAGAAATAAAGAGCATAATTACCTCAAGGAGGCGCAGGTAGGCATATATGTCCTTGACGTATTCAGAGCAGAGCTCTGGCATCCCTCCATCCAGCTCATCGATGTCGTCGATGTCGGACAGGAGTGACTCAGAGAAAGACCTTTCCTCTTGCTCCACCTTTGTTTTCCCTGCCCTGGATGGACAGTTGGTCAGGTCCCCAAGGGCCGCTCTCCTTTGACCAGCTGCTGAGGCTGTTTCCATCTGCATTGGGTGCTCTGTGCCCCTAAGCTGTTAGGAACCACCAATCAAAAGAAAGCAAAGAAAAAATACTGTAAGGCTGTGGCAGCTGTTCTCCACACACACAGGATGACCAGACGTCCAGGTTTGACTGGGCACACTATGGGAGGAAGGGATTGCCTCCATCTCTTGGTCTGCTGGTGACCTCCCTGCACTGTGGTTCTCTACCTGGCTTTGAATAGAGAGCTGCAGGAATGAGTCTGGAAGTAGACTTCCGGGTTCTTCAGTGGAAAAGTCTATGGGATTTAACATGGGGGTTTCGCTTAAATGCATAAAATAAGGTCTGTGGTTAACAAAAGTGAATAACTTTTATGACGTTTGGAATGTAAATGCGTTTTTTTAAACACGATTTTTCATAAAAGTTAAAAGTTATTCACGTTTGTGAAGAGTATCATGCTGAACCCAAATTCGCATTCCCATAAACTTTTGTCAACCACAGACCTTATTTTATGCATTTAAGTGAAATCCCCATTCTAAAACCCCACAGACTTTTCCACTGAAGAACCAAATGGCGGCAATTTCTGGATAAAGCCTACAAAAATAAGTTATCCCTGCGGTACTCTTTAATTTTGTGTGTGTGTGTGTGTGTGTGTGTGTGTGTGTGTGTGTGTGTGTGTGTGTGTGTGTGTGTGTGTGTGTGTGTGTGTGTAGCAAAGTATGAATGAACAACGTTTGTTTGTTTTTTACTTTCGTGATGCATTTGGAACTTTAGCACATAATGCCATGTTGAAATCTCTTGAGGAAATACATCTACCTCAGGTTTATCTTGACATTGTTCAAGATGTTTATTCTGGTTTATACAGGTGATTTTTGGGAAACAGCTCACAGATCCAATCGCTCTCCAAGTAGGTATTAAGACTGGCTGTCCATGGAGTGCAGTTAACTTTGTGTTGGCAATTAATCAATGGTTAAAAATGCTTTGTAACTGTGCCCCCCCAACTGTTATTTCCCCTAACCCCGCTCGGGGGTATGCAGATGTGTGCATGTGTGCGTGTGTGTGTGCTCTACCTGGCTTTTGCACTTCCTCTGGTGCAGGAGCAAGCCTCTGTCACTAGTTGGCTTGCTCCATCCACAGGGACACTTCTGCACAGTGAATGGCCCATTTCGCCTGCTGGCCCGTTTCTGATGAAGAAAAACACAGCACAAACAATGACAAACAAGTCCACTGCATTTCCGCTTTTTTACATTCAGTTACCATGCAGGATATCTTCCTCACAATTTCCACGTTATATCCATAGTAGTCTATACACAGAGAAGCTATATACAAAGTTAATTTAGCTCAAATAAATTAAAATCACTCAAAATAAAGTAGCTAATGAAAATACAATAAAGACATGGCCTGCAAGAGAGGTGGAGTGCAGTTGTCTGTCAGTGATTCTCAACCTTTTTTATATCAAGGACCCCTAATTTCTTAAAGCCACGGACCCACATTTGATACGATTGTGTCTCTCTGACCCAAATCTGAGTCTATTTGTTTATTCTTAGATTTGCAGAAAACTATCTCTATTTAGGTAGAGATAACACAATAGCTATAGTCTTCTACATTCTCTAATGTGTGTTAACTTCTTGTAAATAAAACAATAATAATAATAATAATTGATTGGATTTATATAGCGCCTTTCTAGACACTCAAAGCGCTTCACATATCAGGGGAGGGAGGGGGAGGGAACTCAGCTCATCCACCACCACCGATGTGTAGCACCCACCTGGGTGATACAAGGCAGCCAATGGTGAAGTAAGTTTAACAATTAATCAATTTGCTGGGGACCCCCTGGAACTGCCTCCAGCCTCGATGACCCCAGGTTGAGAACCACTGTTGTATATGACATTATGTTTGACTACATCATGTTGTGTTGTGACAGTAATAAAGAGTTTAGCTCACCTCTGCCCTCAGTGTCCTGCCAGTGGCCCGTGCTGTCACTCTGGTGCTGTCTCCCAGCTGTCTGCTACTCTGCTGTAATAACACCCCCACACACACACGCACACACGTTAACAACGTTAGCTAGCAAATTAACTGAACTAACGTTAAATTTCTGCTAAGGATACTGCGCTAACAATCTTAACAAACAAACCCCGGGCCGGTTTGTGTCTGGTTCTCAAGTGTCGTTAACGTTAAACTACAGCTGGCAAGATGGTTAACGTTCAGCATGCTAACACGACGTTACCTGGTTGACGTAATATAACTGTAAGCACGAACACTATTTTTGACACTGGCTGACTAGACTAAAGTTAATTAACCGTGGTTAGGTTAGCTAATTTAAATACATCAGCCACTGTTCATCTCAGACTCGGCCGTTTGTGTCTTTTTGTCGGTTACATTTTAAAACAAGAATTTTCTTTAGCCACCCGCAATTTGCATTGAATTAACGCTACCTACCTGCATCACGACGGTCTCTTGAAAGCCAATGCTACCGATGCTCCCCGCCGCCGGGCCCATTTCTCAACGATCGTTAGCTAAACTACAGCTACAATATTGTCGTTAGCTAAACTACAGCTAGCAAGATGGCTAATGTTAGCATGCTATCACACGACGTTACCTGGCTGACATAATATAACTGTAAAGCACGGACAATATTTTTTGGACACTGGCTCACTAGAGAGCTAATTCACCGTGGTTAGCTAATTTAAATAGGCTACACCAGCCACTGTTCATCTAATTTTTAAACAAAAATTGTTTTAGCCACCCCGCAATTTGCACTGAAATACCTTACCTGCATCATGATGACGGTCGTGGAAATTTGTTTTTGCAATCCGTCTCAAAAGTGCTCTCTCAAAGCCGATGCTCCGGTCTCAAAAGTGCTCTCTCAAAAGTGCTCTCAACAGTCTCAAGAAGAGTCGTCGAAGAGTGCGCCGGTTTCGAACGTCTTCGCTTCTTTTATACTGTCAGATTTGAATCAACTCACATCTCGTCTGAACTCACGGGCGCGTGCGCGTGAGTTGACGAATGGAAAATATGAAAATATGAAAGGAAAATAGCCTAGCTATTTTTAGGCTACTAATCTAGGCCTACTTAATTTTCTTATAACAATATCAATTCAATTCAATGATAAGCTCTGTTAATTAATTAGCTATAAACGTGAAGATGCATTGAAAAATAGGCTAAAAAGTGAATCAATCAATATCTCATTAAATTACCGGTAATGTAGCCTATGTAGTTCTTACGGAATTGTGTTGCTAGGGAACCGTTTGTGTCACACACACACACGCACGCACACGCACACGCGCACACGCACACGCACACACACACACACACACACACACACACACACACACACACACACACACACACACACACACACACACACACACACACACACACACACACACACACACACACACACACACACACACACACACACACACACACACACACACATTTGTAACCACGTTTGTGGTATCCGGAAGTTGGGCAGAGTGAGAGCTTACTGCTTTTTCCTGCTCTCTGTGTTAGCGAAACAGAAAGTGACCCTGGTCCCAATGACAGGCAGTATGGGACATGGGTAGACATGGGATAATGCTGGTGTCGGCGAGGAACTACTGGTTATTTACTGAGCTGGTCTCTTCTGTGTCAGGACCAAACAAGGTAATTTGCTGCTGAGTACCGTCTCGGTTACATGTATGTGTGTAACTAAACTTAGTCGGTTTAGCAATCTAGCTAACGCTAGCAGCTAGCGTCTGTCGGTGTCTGTCTGTCTGCCTGCCTGCCAGTCAGACAGACAGACAGACAGACAGACAGACAGACAGACAGACAGACTGACTGACACACACACACACACACACACACACACACACACACACACACACACACACACACACACACACACACACACACACACACACACAAAGAGAGGATCAGAATCAGAAAGACTTTAATCAGAAAGAGAGAGAGAGAGAGAGAGAGAGAGTGAGTGAGTAGACTGGACATCCCACCCAAGCATGCCTGGGAAGCTGAG
Organism: Poromitra crassiceps; assembly: GCF_964638095.1. Lineage (NCBI taxonomy): Eukaryota > Metazoa > Chordata > Actinopteri > Beryciformes > Melamphaidae > Poromitra > Poromitra crassiceps. The sequence goes on from NC_139652.1 coordinate 16,791,745, forward strand.
AATGGAGCTGCTGGGCTACAGAGCCAGAGAGGAGGCTGCAGCAGCAGTGTTACAGCAGCAGAAACGTTTCTGATGCACTCTGCTCTGTGATTAATGAGAATAGCAGAGCAACAGTTAGAAGTGGAATTTAATGGAATGCAATGACGTGTCCTGTTGTGTTTCCTAATTCTCAATTCAATTCATGGATGGCATCTTCACCCTGCTGAGAATAGACAAACGTTTGAGCCTCAGTGACTACATGTTGTACTTGTACATTTGATCTACTTGAATGTTGTTGTTTTGATTGGGTCTTTTATCATGCCCTCTCCCCTCCAAGGTTTTGATTGGTTATTTGATCATGACCTCTCCCCTCCCAGGTTTTGATTGGTTATTTGATCATGCCCTCTCCCCTCCCAGGTTGAGTGAAAGGCTGTTGTCTGTGGAGATGCCAGCCGGTGTGTCCTGGCCTCGTTACCTGAGGATGTTTGGGGCCAGTGTTCTGTCCATGTTTGCAGGAGCACAGGCTGTCCACCAGTACTACCTGCCTGATCTGGTGAGGGACACAATTCACCCCTTTTGTTGCTTTTGTAAACTATACACTAGTACAATAATACACCTGATAGATGCACCTGGCAAGGGGGAGGCCAGGCTTCACTGCAATATGCCCTAACCCGACATATTGCACACTACATCTTCTAAATGCAACTGGGATACATCGTCAGTGATGTAACAACATCATACACACTCGCCCAGGCGACCCAGCCGAGGCTAATTACACCTTGGCTTGTATCCCAGCAGCAGCCACTCACGGATCTGACCACTTAATCTTCCTCTACAATGTTGCTAGCGGACTACAGATGCAAATTAGCTCTTAGCTATCTCTGGTGCAATATGTTTATTGTGTACTGTCCCTGTTCAAATAAACAATAAAGATAAAGATAAAGACGGGTCCAAGAAACCCCAATCCGCTGCTGTGGAACTACTCCGCAGGGACCGGAACATCAGTGCATGGAGAGTGGAGGCACTGTGGTTCTCCCGGCCGGGCTTCTCCTTTGTCTCACCACACTACCAGTTGACTACCAGTCAAAAGTTTCGACTCAAGTGATTGAATGTACGGTACTGTTTTTCATTCTTACCATCTTACCATTTAGATCTAAAACTAAAAGCTTTTTTGACAATTGTTTTAGACAAATATAAATAAAGTTTATGCACATGTGTGTGTGTGTGTGTGTGTGTGTGTGTGTGTGTGTGTGTGTGTGTGTGTGTGTGTGTGTGTGTGTGAATTTCTTTCTGAAGCCTTTGCCATCAAGGCAAAGGATGGCTACTTTAAATAATCTAAATAAAATACAAGATACTTCTGATTTGTTTAACACCTTTTTTGGTCCCTGCATAATTCCATTTGGGTTATTTCATAGTTTTGATGCCTTAAAGTCGATCGATGTGAACCCGTTCGTCACGTGCATCTGAGTCCATTTCAGACTGAAAACAAATTGAGAGGCGGACCATATACGGTGTCGATGATTTGATTTGACAATTCTGTCGACTGGCTTTGGCATCAGCCAATCCTGGCGTGTTCCACCCCCAAATCGGGTGGGATTCAGCATGTTGTTGTGCTACGCCAGTGGGATCCACGGAGCACCAGGCAGCCACCGGCTTCGTGCGGAGCGAGCGGACAATCCGATGCATAGGTGCTTCCTGCCCACCTGGAATCTCAGAGAGACGACCCCTGACAACCAGGGAGGCTCTCAGGCTCTGAGGCGCGCACCATTATCGTTATAAATGTAAATAATATTCCTGGAATGCGCGTTTTAACGAGCCAGTTACATTTCTTTGCATTCTTAGAGATTATAGTATTTGTTTTTTTGTTCGTTTCTAACAATTGGCCAAGTTAGTAGTTAGTTTATGGGATAGGAATTCTGCCAGATGGCAGGCAGGCACTAGGCGCCATTTTCTACTTCATTTGGAAGAGAAAATTATCCTGAAGATTTGATTGACAGCTGCATGTTGTGATATGATTGGTTGAAATGGGGTAGAAATTTGATAGTACTAGGTGACGTCAGCAAACTGTACATTACTGTTATCAATGAAATCTTGAAAAATGAACTTTTGATGTGAAAAAGTGTGAAAAAGTAAAGAAATTAGATTTTTGTGATTTGTTTAGCATACATTATTAAATAGGTGCACTGCATACCCAGGTATTTGAACTAAAAGAAAAGAAAAAACATTTTTGGGTTCAGCTCGACTACTATCCTGAAATGTTGAAAATAGTAAAAAAAATAAAGAGAATGTGTTGTGTCCAAACTTTTGACTGGTAGTGTGCACCTGAGTCAAGTTAATGCATGTCTGGAAAGTCAGGGAACATTTACAAAAGTAATATGATAATTCCTATGTTTTTCACTGATTTGTGTGTTTATGTCTGTCTGCCTGCCTGCCTGCCTGTCTGTCTGTCTGTCTGTCTGTCTGTCTGTGTCTGTCTGTGTCTGCATGCCTGTCTGTCTGCATGCCTGCCTGTCTGTCTGTCAGAGTATACCGGACATCCCACCCAAGCCTGGGGAGCTGAGGACGGAGCTGCTGGGCTACAGAGCCAGAGAGGAGGCTGCAGCAGCGGTGGTGTTACAGCAGCAGAAACTGGACTGATGCACAACTGATGTCTGCTCTGTGATGAACACTCAGTCAAATGGACTTTATATTCAGCCCCTGACTGTTGCATGCTGCAACTTTCCTCAGAAGAAAGTCATTTTGATATGTTCTGTATTTGGTGACCTCCTTCTCTAATGGAACACAGTGGCCTGCAGCACTGTAGACATGTGACTGCTCAGGAGGATGTGGACTTCATCTGGGACAAGATCATTTGGTTTATACAACCTTTATCCAAGTGTTTATCAGTCTGTCGTTAATGCACCTTGTCATTCTGTTTGAATATGTTTGCAGTATTCATACCCAGTAAGGCAATGCATTAGGAAGGCATTGTAACCGTACTAAGATGATCTGGACTATGGTGACTTAATTTGTTGTTGCCTACCACCCCCCAGCCTGGGTGAACCCAGCCTTCAACGTGACGTCACAGGCTATGCCTGTCTTCGTGATTGATAGTACGTGGAGGCTGGCTACCCCAGCACGCCCATAGACAAACTTTCATCAAAAACGAAAATTTCAAACAAAACTTCTGTGTACAGTTGAACATTTTCCAGTTTGTTGTGAATGGCAGTGTTTCATGTAGACATATTTAGGAATTTGATAGATGAAGAATAAATGTTTTGTGTTTGACCATATCTTACTGGAAATGTTTTGTAATGTCTTAAGCCATTAAGTCCACAGCTATTTACACACAGTGGAATTTTGTAACTTCATTTGCAGCTCTACCATCCATATGCCCATACTATATTTATAGGCTACTTATTGGGCTCCTATTATTTGTAGCTAGTAAGAGTGGAACAGTAGCTTGGTTCACGCACGCACGCACACGCACACACACACAAAACACCCGTTTGCCACGATGACTGCGCCAACCCCCAAACATGTCATGTCAACATCACAGACTGTGAGCCAATAGAAACCAGTCTCGCGGAGTTTAAAAGTCGTGCAGCACTAGTCTGGGCACCTTTCATCCCGCTTTTTGTCATGGGGCGTAAACCACGGAACCAGAATGAACACCGGAAGGCAGTGCGCCAAAATACGTCTTTGTTGCCGTTAGCTTGACGTCTCTTGCCTCGATTAATTGTCTGATGCAAAGCTTCTGTATTGGCTTAAAATATGTGAGATTGTGAATCCGCAATGCTTCTAAAATAACTTCTTCAAAGACTTCGTTCGGTACGTCCATCTTTTGTTTTGTTGCCGTTCTGATACTTGGGTCAAATTGTCAAGTTAACGTAACAGTTGACGAGCTAGAAACGCTGCCCATCCGGTCTAGGGCGGGCTCTAGGCCGGAACCAGGTAGGGTGACAAAATCAATTGTGAGCGGAAGCCAGGCTCTTTCTCGCCGAGAAGAGCCTGGTGACGCGAGGTTATGCAGCACATACCAATGCTACAATAGGGGTGTGTGCTTTCCGCTGTTTGCGATATTATTTTATAAATTACGAGGTATACGTTCTATTAAGACACAGCTATGTGTTTCAATTGTTTTAGTGTCACATAGTTTTAAATATTGTTTCTGTTTCATTGATTTGCTCGATATAGCTGAGGGTGTTTCTCTTGAGATCCCTTCATCTCTCATTTGGAATCTTCCGGTGTCAAAGTTGAGCACTGGCTGCTGTCATGTCTTTGTTGCCTGCTGCACCTTTACAAATGATGTGACTAGAAGCGCGGAATAAATGAAAAAATAACGATTTTCTTTGCAGAAGAGCCACGTTTATCGATAACTATAACAGGTATGTTTGCATTTATAAATATATGTCGATTTGGTACGTTATTTGTGGCGAGGAATCTCAGTCGAAGCGTAACCATTCATCCATGTTAAATTAGCCGACTAGCTATTGGCTAACATTAGCTGTGTGCGATAGCATCCGCTACCTAAACTCGCAAACAAGCCAGCTATTTTATAACGTTACTTACTTAGCATCAACATTATTATTAACAATCCCCCATAATTGGATTAAAAGTTAGATCCATAGTTGTAGATGTAGGTAACGTTATGCAAGCCCTGATGTAAAATGCCAGATTGCTAACTGGTTTTCATTGGCTTTAGCTTGCTAGCTTAGCCATGAACTAAACTATTTCGATTGGAGAGATATGTGTCGTTACAGGGCTTTGTGTGCATTTCCTACGTGCGATATAAGTTGTGGTGTTAATTTAGTTCAGTTTCACTCTTCATAAAGTATATCGGCACAGTGTTATAACTTCGTTATCATTCATCATCATTGCTACTATCTTTTGTTTTTATTGTTTACACATGTTCTATTTGAATGTGGCTCCGGTTTTCTTACTTTGCCCTGGCACATGCATTCAGTTTCATACACTGCCAGACTGATATGATAAACCACATGTATATCACCCAATTATGTGTCCTCAACATGAATATTGATTTATTTAACAAAGTTAAACCACCCTAAAGATGGAAGAAAAGCTGTATGGATCACTGCCTGTCCCCTCGGAATACCTTCAACAGTGGTGAGTCCCCTTCCCAACAGACTGTGGCCCTGCAGGACTCAGATTTTGTACACAATTCCTCTGAATGGCAAAGTGTGATGAAAATGAAATGAAAGCATGTGCACGTAATCACCCCTTTGACTTTTGTTTCACCATTGTTTTGAATGTGCCATCTGGGTCGTGCACTGGTGATTAAAGTCATTGTGTCTCTAATTTGCTTGATGCTATCTGGCAATTCTCTCTGTTAATACTGGGAAGTGTTAATAGTGTGTTAATACTGTGAGAAGTGGGTGGGATGTTGCTCATCTTCCCCCCATTATGATGTGAATCTTTACTGGAGTTTCTTTGATATTGACGTTACTAACCCCTGATAGACTGAGAAAAAAGGTTGGGTCTTTGGATGTATCAAGGTTACCTTTTGAATAACGTATAGGCAAATGCACACTTTGCACAGTGAATTAACATAATGTTGAAGGGTGGAATTAAACTTAACTTTAAATACTAACCAGCATAAAAACACATGCACTTAGTGCTCTGTGCTGCTTCTTGAACGATGAGGTGCACTGATATAAATATTTCAAAACTGATATGAGTAGCGAGTAATTTATTAAGTAGATCGGCTGATATCAATTAAATGATAACCCAAGTGCTCAATTTATAGTCATTCATACCACCAAGTACAGTATCGGCCTATTTTAGCAATTACAGGAGGAAATGCTTCATTTGTGTTTAGTTACACTGGTCAGTCAAACCTAGCTTATTGGTGGATTCTCAAACACTTATATTCAGAATAGGTTAACAGATAAGGAACAGTGTGGATCATTGCACCTAATAGGCATTTTTGCCTGCATAGCCAAGACTCCTCTGCTATACAGTAGGTGTTGTTAAAGGATGGCTTTACCGATAATCAACCCACTTTGTATCATTAATAATCTCAGCAATATAAGCACATGGGCAGTGTTTACCTTCTCTCTCTGATCTGCTCACGGAGAGCTCCCATTTCCTCCTCTGGCAAAGTGCTCCGTAGTGACGTGTTTTACATCACAACGGAGCTGCGGAAGTTATGCTCGAGAGGCAGAATCTGCTCCGAGGGCGGTTATTGTTTATTTAAAAATTTTAAGTATGCCGCACATCCACAGAGAATCATGGAGAGCCTTAACAAGCCTTAATGACTGGCAAAGTGGGTTGATTATCAGTAAACCCAACCTTTTAAGCCTGTAAACCTCGCGTAGCAGTATTTCAGCATTTTCACTTAAAGACACCTTTTTGCTGTTTTATATATTATTAGTTTTATATTGAACCATAGTGAAAAACACAGGTTCATTTGCTGATCCTGGTATCAGTGCTTATTCTATTACTACAGAAACTACCACTGCACCTATTGACTCACATACTCTGTAAGTATACTGCATCTGGTTATAAGCTTAGCTTGCTTGCATAAGGGATGGTACAAGGTCATTTTAGTGGTACGTTGGCGACACCCATCAGTGATAATTTGGATGAAGACCTACTATAGTATGCCAAACTACACAGATTTTTGTACGAAGACAATGAACATTAGTGTGGATTCCCCAAGCACATCCTACTGCAATGTTGGTGTTTGTAGTTAGTTTTAATACTTATTGCCTGTATTTCTTTTATTCCCTCCACCACAGGATTCAGTCAGCCCAGCAGTTTCAGGCTCTCCAGGCCCACTACTCAGGCTTCAGCCCCCACCATCAGTCTCACTACCCGGAGGGACAGACTGTGGAGAGGGCCATGCCACACATGGCTGCTATTAAGCCTGCTAACCTAGAACCCACGATGGAGCAGCAGGAGCTGGCCAACCTAACAAAACGTACTATGAGGATCCCTTATTGGATATATTTTTCATTCTGTATTTTAGACCATAGTCTCAACCCCTTCTGGATCTAGTCCCAAATGTTGCCGTGAAATGATGGCCCACCATATCAAAACACTAGGGCTGCAAATGATGGTCTTGATGATTTGAGGAACAAAATTGTTTAATATCACAGATATGGCAATATCCTGTGATTTCATTCACAATTAATTATGCAGTCCTCATTAACAAAATGTGCACCTACCGAAGTTATCAGAACTGTTCATATCAGAAACATGCATTTGTTTTTTTCCATAATTCAGAGCCAGAGCAATGTAAACCATTAGACTTCAGCCAGGATTATTTTGACAGCATTTTCATTCTGCAGTATTTGACTTGCATGCTGGCTAACTAGCATGTGTATGTTGAAAAGCTGTGTGAGTTACAACAGTCAAATGTATTCGGCTTTCTGGTTTCAGAATTAGTTTAGATTACTATTGTGTACATACATAGCGGAAAATCAGAAGTAAGACAGAAGTATAAGGCCATATCATTTCTGCAGAATGGAAAAAACTGAGGAAATCATGGAAGTTTCTAATAAAAATGGAATCAACTGTAAAACATGCAATATTGCAGAATTTTCCATAATTTGGCTGAAATTGCTAAAAGTGGGCCTAATTATCAAAATAAAAACTAGACCTAATTATTCTAGTAACCTAAATGATGTCATCATTGTAAAATAGGCCTAGAGAAATGGTTCAGTTTTCTATTGGGATGTTTTGAGAGGGGGGTTGGTCTTGCATGGGACCCTTACGTCACCTCAAAATTGGTTTTCGCTTTGATAAACATGTGGAAGAGGCTGTCTGAGAGCGCTAAGCCATCAAGCGTTTTTATATGGCCCTACATAAATGGACAACAGTTCAACAAACTGGAAGGGTAGCCTTGCTCTTAATAGTGGAGGTTCAGACAGTCCTTTGATACTGACAGCAATTCATTCTTCTTCTAGCCCCAGCCAAAAAGAGAGGCAGAGCGGCACAACCCAAGGAACCCAAGGCTCCCAAACCACCAAAAATCCCCAAAGCACCCAAGCCACCGAAGCCGCCTAAGGAGCCCAAAGCACCCAAGGCCAAACCAGGCCCAAAGCCCAAGAAAGGCAAGGAGGTAGATGGCAAGCAGGAGAAGATAGATGAGAGCTTCAAGAAGGTGAAGAGGAAATTTGACCGCTTCAAGGGAATGTCTGAGGAGGAAGTCATGACAAAAACCCTTCCAGACCTGCTGGACTACAACCTGGACTATGTCATTGTAAGATTACCTATGCATATATTGACCTGCTAGACTACAACCTGGACTATGTCATTGTACGATTACCTATCCACAACCTGGACTATGTCATTGTAAGATTACCTATCCACAACCTGGACTATGTCATTGTAAGATTACCTAACCTGGACTATGTCATTGTAAGATTACCTGCTAGACTACAACCTGGACTATGTCATTGTAAGATTACCTATGCAGACCTGCTAGACTACAACCTGGACTATGTCATTGTAAGATTACCTATGCATATATTGACCATGTCCATAGGGCCAAGCACTGTGCTGTTAGGGATGGGTTTGGGGAATTTTGCCTGTAAAGTAAAAGTAGTTACCTGTAAGTAAATGTAGTTTCGACTGCAGATGGCAAATTAACTGACTGACTCTGACTCTGAACACCCATTGTCTTTCTTTCAGATTGGTATCAACCCAGGTCTGATGGCAGCTTTCATTGGGCGATGGTTCCCAGGTCCTGGAAATCATTTTTGTAAGTTTCATGGTACCATTTGTGTTATTCATGCAATCTTAATATCCTAATAATAAGGTTTCTGTGCTGGTCTGCAAAATCAACCATAGTAAGCGGTCCAGATTCTGACTGGTTTGGGAAACGTATAAAAGAAAGGGGGGGGATCTGCTGATCACACCCAGGACACATGACTTGTCAGTGGAAGGTTGCTAGTTTGGCTATTTCTACCTGGGCAGCTCGCAGGTGGAAATGGGTGTATCTGTGTACATGTGAAGCAGGGCGTTGCAGGGAAAGGGTGTTTACTCAGACCAACCTTCCCTGGATAAATGTATATGGAAAAGGACCATGTGACCTGCTAAATATTAATCTTTCCATGACATGGATTTGACTTCAGCCTACTATGCTCACACCAGTCACAGCAGAGACATTATTTCAATAGTTATTTGCCAGAGAAAGGAAATGATTGGCTGCTTGTCTTTTGTTTTTAGGGAAGTGCCTGTTCCTGTCTGGATTTACTGAGGAGCTACTCAACCACATGCACGACACCACTCTGCCTGTCAAATACAAGATCGGCTTCACCAACATGGTGGAAAGGGCTACACCAGGAAGCAAAGACCTGTCAACGTAGGCAAATCAGGCTCTCCCCTTTTTATTTATTTTATTATCATTATTATTGTTGTAATTAGCTCCCACACAGGGGGACCACAGTTTGTATGTACTGTAAGGCCCAATTCCAATTCGCCCCCTTACTGACTCACCCCCTTAGAGGCGCGTTCACGTGAAGGGAGTGAGGGTTTAGGGATGTCCCACGCTGAAATCACAAAGTGAATGAGGGCTCGGAGTGAGCCCTTTCTGCCCCCCTTACCGTAAGGGAGCAGCTGTGGCCACTTACGGAAAGGGAATTGCCCACAATGCATAGCGTTGTGATGTATAAAACGGGGAAGGCTGCAAATATCTGTCAAAAAAATAAAAGAACACGCGCGGAACGAACGCGGTGTTTGCGAGTGCGCTGGAATGCCTTAATTGACAATGAAACATTACATTAATAGGGATTTCCGATTAGACAAAAATATTATATCAGAGGAATGCAAGTAGTTATTTTACACAATCCTAGAATAATCATCGATCATTTCTATTAGGCTACAATTGCAATCCACAACGTTTTTGATAAATGAGAAATAGTTTTACCGAATCTGTATTGTACAGTATTGACATTGTGTATAATGTTGGGTGACGTGTCATTATTATGCTTATTTTAATTATAATTACACATGTTGCAGATTGCAGATTTTGCAGTAGGCTAGAGCCAGAGCCTGGATGAGAACAGACTCATCAGGGATTATATCCCTCAAAGCGTCTTGACAATAAACAATATATAGCGAGCCCCAAACCTGCCAGAGTCAACATCATCTTGTCAAGTGCAAAGGGCTCTGCTGTCCCAATCCTCCTATTTATCCAATGTGGATCCCTTCCACACTTGATGACTCAACCACTTTCAGATGGCGGCCATTAGAGGGTTCAGGGCTTGAGTCTTTAGGGGGCGGATTGGAATTGGGCCTAGATGTCGGCTCCACTGCCATGTTATAGTATTTATTGTCGTTAAGAATGATGTTCAGCTATTGAGCGATATAGTCAGATGGACATCTTATTCACCAACCGCTATCATCAGTCGTTTTGAAATAATAATGTATATGAACCCTATAACCTTTTCTCCATCCCCCCCACCCCCCTGTCACAACAGTAAAGAGCTACGCGAAGGAGGCAAAATTCTCACAGAGAAGTTGATGAAGTACAAGCCCCTCATTGCAGTTTTCAATGGAAAATGTATGTAATGATCTACCACAGAGCAAGAATTGGTACAATAGAATTATTCAGCCATGAGAATTTATGTAATGTTTCTTTTCCCCAGGCATCTATGAGATGTTCTGCAGAGAGATGTTTGGTAAAAAACCAAAGACCCTTCAATTCGGTCTACAGCCGCACAAGATCCCAGACTGTGACGTGGTGAGCACTCGACCGTATCATAAAACCCTGAATATGATCTTAAAAGAGTTGAATTGACGGTGTGTTGTCTCCCCTCCGCAGGCTCTGTATCTGATGCCCTCCTCCAGCGCCCGCTGTGCCCAGTTCCCTCGAGCTCAGGACAAAGTCCACTTCTACATCAAACTGAGAGAGCTGAGGGATCAGCTGAAGGGCGTCCAAAAACCCACTGAGATCGAGGAGATCAATTACAGCTTCGACCTGGGACTGGCCAAGGGTAGGAACCACTGGCCCCTACACTCGATGCATGAATTGATGTAGTTTGTCTTTCCCTTGCAGTAGGCCTAATTGTCATTATTAATTTATCAAACCTATAACTAGGTATTCCCAGACATTTTGTTCACAAGAGAGACAATCATAGAAGTTGCAGATGAACAACATACAACAGTGTATATCATTTTCAATATTTGGTTGTCCCTACGATCAACTTCAACATAAAGTAAAATAATGAAGAATGTTTTTTAGTTTTTTTTATGTTAATGGAAATAAAACCTGGTACCAACACTAGTTTGCTGGCTGTACCCAGATAGATCGGTACATCTAGAAAATCCTTCCTTCTGCCAGGCCCAGCCCGTAGAAAATGATTAGGTTTTGTCTGTGGAGCCAGATCAGACTGATCAGATCAGATCAGTGCAGGTTTGGCTTTTAGTTCACGCTTCCCTTCTTCACGTCAACAGAGGACGCCAAGAGGATGGCGATCAAGGAGGAGCAGTACGACCCTGGTTATGAAGATGCCTATGGAGGAGCGTATGTGGCGGGAGGAACTGAAGGGGGCCAGGCCCCGGCCCCGGCCCAGAACAACGGCCACTGTACATTCTCATCAGCCGAAAACACAGGTAACCGTGACAACATGAACGCTGCTGAACCTGAGGCTAAGGTTGGCTACATACAAGATACACATAGAAGTCAGAACCAGATATCGTTGTGCTCGTTGTAGACGACCCGAGGCAAATTACATTTGGAAAAATACAGAGAAACCTCAGGTTATGATCAGTGTGCTTCAAGGCAGATACACTGTTTAAGTTGAAATTCATTTTATTGCCAAAATTGAAAAAGAATTGGTAAAATGAAAATGAAAGTGCCCAATACTGTATGTATATTATCTAGCCAAGTTCACAGAATCACATTCTAGATTTGCTCTCTCTGTCTTGCCTCCTATACTAAGTTGTACGTACACAATCTAACACTGTACACACAATAAGTGTACTAATTATCCAGAGGATTTTATTTATAAAGGCATTTTGCCCCCAGACAAAGAAAATGTCTGACTGGTGAGTGAGTAGTGTGATGGACTCCTTGTAAGTAGGGTTGGGTACCGAAACCCGGTACCTTTACAACCAGTACCTTACTGGACCGAATTGCAACGCAAATTTAGCTACCTAGGAGATTTATGTTCCTCATTTCAGTGCCACGCCTGAGCTGCTGAGTGAAATATCCACCCTCTGGTGCTCCGAACCCGGCACTGCGAGTACCTTCATTAACGTTATCTTTTGGACTGCACCGCTTGAAATCCTTTTAAATAAATAAAAATCCAGGTTGAATCCCCTTTAAATAAAGGAAAGTATCCACCTTATTTTTGAATGCCCCACTGTAAAAAATCATTGTGGGTACAAGGTCCGGTTTAACATGACTTATTGTTGCAGCTTGCCATTTCCTTTGTTATACTCGGCTGCAGACACGAATTATAAACCGGAAACTGGAGTACATTATAAAAGTTATAAATATAGTCACGTTATAAACAACTAACCAACGCTGGGGGTCCGTATGAAAACAGTGTTACTCGAAATGGTTAAAAGTTAAATCAATTTGGTCATTCAGTGGCGTTTTACTGCCATGTAAAGTAACTGGGGCACGGTGGCTCAGTGGTAGAGCTGTCGCCTCACAGTCAGAAGGTCCTGATTTCGATTCTCGCCTGGGACACTGTGGGCGCTGTGGTTGTGTTCCCCCCATATCTTCAGTGCCTACTGCCCAGGTGGGGTATCTCGTCGTAAGGGCCTTTCTGTCTGTGTGGAGTTTGCATGTTCTCCCCGTGCTCCCCCAGGGGGTTCCTCCGTATATAACCCCCCCACTAAAAACATGCAGAAGATCAGATCGTCATCGTCATCCGACCAGTGACGACAACATCAGAAGTTGGTCCCCGGGCGCTGTACGAGAAAGCGACCACTGCTCCTGGCCTGCCCCCCGGAGGAAAGGACATGCCTGGATGGGTTAAATGCAGAGGACACTTTTCACCGGCCACCGTCAGCATGAGTGTGTTGTGGTGTTCGTGTGACAATAAAAGACGGGGCTTGTCCCGTTACGAGAGAGTTTTTTTTTTTATTGCGCTAGCCGCTAGCATTAGCCGACTACCCACAATGCATTACGTTATCCCAGCACCCGAACGACACGGCTGTAGAGCAGAATGGCTCTGCTGTAAAATCCTCATAGACATTTTTTTTGTCAAGTTAAAACAGTGTAAAAAATACACCGGAAGCGGAAGAAGCACCCATCAGGCATCATGGCAGCTAGAAATAAGGCGGATAGGTTCCAGCACCGTTTAGGCACCAGTACAGTTTTCAAAGTATTGTTTTGCAGTCAATGTAGCCCATCTAGCAGGAGATGTTAGAGCACTTCATGCTTCCGTCTGCTGACGAGCTTTATGGAGATGCTGATTTCCATTTCCAGCAGGACATGGCACCTGCCCACAGTGCCAACACTACTAGTAACCGGCTTGCTGACTATGGTATTACTGTGCTTGATTGGCCAGCCAACTTGCACGGGCTATTATCAAGAGGAAGATGAGACACCAGACCCAACAATACAGACGAGCTGAAGGCCGCTATAAAAGCAACCTTGGCTTCCATAACACCTCAGCAGTGCCACAGGCTGATCGCCTCCATGCCATGCCACATTGATGCAGTCAAGTATTGAGTGCATAAATGAACATACTTTTCAGAAGTTTGACAATTCTGTATTCTAAATCCTTTTGATTTCTTTTATGTAATATTATAATATTTTGAGATACTGGATTTTTGATTTTCATCAGCTGTAAGTCGTAATCATCAAAATTCAAACAAATATTTCACTTTGTGTAATGAATCTATAATATATGAAAGTTTCACTTTTTGAATTAAATTATTGGGGGGGGGGGATTAACTTTTCCACGATATTCAATTTTTGTAAATGCACCTGCATATATCCTTAGCTGAGTGCTTCTGTGTTGTCCCTCTACAGAAGCAGCAGAAGAGGCGAGCACTCGTCAAAGCGCAGAGGGCCAGCTCCCAGACGGACAGTGGATGAGCCAGTCTTTTGCAGATCAGATCCCGGACATCGGACCTAAAGAAGGCAGCGTATGAGGAAAGGGCCTTCAAAACGGCCCCAATGTGAACATGCAGAGACTTTCCACCGGCTCGGTCCTTTTTCTCAAGTTATAGATTTCCCCCCCCCCCCCCCCCATTAGTATCTTAGTGGAATATATACACATAGATTGAATTGTTCAAACTTTTAGAGATTTTGCAGGATATTTTCCGTGGTTTTTATTCTGTTTTTGGTCTTGTATACATGTCAGATTTCCTTCATGGCAGTCATTTTAAATATGTGAAATCAGGGACTTGACAATGACGCTCGACTGACCTCGGAGAAGATCATGTATTTAAACTTGTTTTTTGCTTTTTGTACTGTACTGCACTGTGATGCAGTAGGTGTAAACATTCGTGTCTACTGTTGTGACAGTAGGTGGCGCTACAGATGGATATTTTATTAAGTCAGTGATTGGAAACAGTCCGATGTGAGCCTGTATGCACACTATGGTGAGGTTAGGACTTTTACATTCATTGTGCGTTGAACTGGGCGATCACTTGACTAAATCACACTCATCTTGGATGTTGGTGATTCCACTGAAGGAATTTCTGGCCTTTCATCGTTGAGTTACAAAACTCAAATGGGTGCTATTTTCTTTTAGGAATGTTAGAATTATGTTTTTGGAAAATGTCACTCACAAGGTTTCTTAAACATTTGTCCATTAAATTGTCCTCATGATGCTTTTCTATATTATTTGACTAATTAAGATTGCCTCATTACCATTTCTGTTGTATGGGCTTCTGTTGTGATCCTGGTGATATTTTAAAGACTAAAAGGTAGACTGGGATTTGACAGATGGTGTTAATGCAGGGTTGAAATAAGTTATGCTTTATACTGTAATCGTGCATCTGAAGTGTCAAAGTGAGGTTTATTCACATAACCCTTCATCACAAAAGCCTAGCAATTAACCGAGAACAAGCCTACCTCGCGATCTAAACAATTGACAATCATTCATAAATCAATTGTACTACTATACACAAAATAATACACGGCACTTATAGGTATACAGATATGTGTATAGGTATACACACAGTCGTATGTATACATAATCTGACATTTTCACATAAACCTGTTTTGCAACTCATCTCTTATTGATAATCTAATTCAACCTATAGCCAGTTGATGAAAGCAGCTGCTGTGAACAACCGGTGCCTGGCTGGTGCAGTAGGTCTCCCATACTTTCAATACTCTGGAAAGAAGCGATGTCTTTGATGTTGACTGTACTGTCCATGCAGTTCATGTTACAGTGCTTGGTCCCAATGAGGCCTCAGGTTCCTTCTGTGGTTCAGCATCGCCTTTTGACATTGAGGCATATTGGTGGGAGCTGCATGGGTCAAGGTGAGGGACATGTGATCCAGGTTACCATTGGTGTCCCTGAGTTTTTTTTTTGCGGAGTTGGGGTGATTGTTGAGGTCAAAGATCAAATGTTATTCCCCCTTCTCTGGTCCCTGCACTCCAGGTGGCACTGCTCTGGAGATGCACTAGAAATCATGAAGAAGAATGAGCACCAAATAGAAGAAGTTCTGTAGCCTAATGATATTCTCCATTCAAAGGTGTGTGTTTAATTAACCATTCCACACATTTCATGTTAACGAAATATAGTTTGGTAAGTTGGATAGGACAGTGGTTCTCAAATGTTTTCACATCAAGGATCCCTAAACTGACACAAATTAGACAACAGACACTCATTTGATAAGATTTTGTCCCAGGGACCATATCTCGATAATATTTTAGCTTCTGTGACACCCCCCCCCCTTCCCCCACTCTCCTGGTCCTACAGGAAAGAGCACAAAATGTCCTTTCAAAAGTTTAATGTATCATCAACAGACGTTTCGGCCAATGCGAAGGCGGCCTTTTGGCTGAAACGTCCGTTGACACAAATGATTTTTCCAACAATAGTTTACAGATTATTTCCGTTATAATTCACTATATCACAATTCCAGTGGGTCAGAAGCAGTGTTGGGCAAGTTACTTTTAAAATGTAATACACTACATGTTACTAGTTACTTTACAATATTACTGTGTAGAGTAACTCGTTACTTATTACACTACTTTTGCATTACTTTCACCAAAATAATAGCAGTAGCAGAATGACATTGCCGCCACTGAACCATCCCGAAAAATGATTTCAACTCTCTTGAAGTCAGTGTAAACCGCCCAAAATTCTAAATGTTATCCTTTTCCTTTGTTATTGTCATCTATAGTGGTTATTTGCTTAAAAATACACAATTTGATTAGGAAATGATTGTATCTTTATTTAAATGTGCTTTGATAATAATAATACAAAAAAAAAAGTAGCTCAATTTGTAACTTGTTACTTGACAAAGTAACTGGTATAATATTACTGAAATCCCATTGGTAATAAGTTATATTACTGAGTTACTGCTAAAAGTATATATGTAATATGTTACTTTTGTAATGAGTTACCCCCAACACTGGTCAGAAGTTTAAATACACTAAGTTGACTGTGCCTTTAAACAGCTTGGAAGATTCCAGCTTTAGTAGCTTCTGATGGGCCGATTGACATAATGTGAGTCATTATTTGTGTTGTGGACGTCACACACCTGTCAGCATCATCACTTCCAGCCCTCTGTGTCTGTCTGCAGATGTCCCAGGTGGACGTCATCAGTCTGCACATCGCTGTAGAGCCGGACAGCATCACACTGCCACAATAATAATAATAATAATAATACATCAGATTTATATAGCGCTTTTCCAAATGCTCAAAGACGCTATAAAATAAGAGGCCTTCATCACATCAGAAGGTAATAATCATAATGACATTAAACTTTTAACACTTCAAAACAGCTGCAAATGATTTAGAGGCAATAAAAACTCCCCCTAAATAAATAGATCAATAATATAAAAACTACAGCCATATTTATTAAAAACACAGGGTTAAAAAAGAAGAATTACAATTAGAGTAAAATAACAGCCTGTCTGCAAAAGAGTGTTTTGAGGTGTGATTTAAAACAGTGGCTCTCAACCTTTTTGAGCCACGACCCCCCCCCCAAAAAAACTTTAGGCTGGGGTTCGCGACCCCCGCCTCCCGCCGCTACCCAACCCAACGACAGTGCGCACGCATTCACAAACTGATTTCACTCATTCACTGAAATATTGTTTTATAGTTTATATAGCTTTATAATACATTAAACCATTGGTATGGGAGATTTATTTTCCTTTATTTTTGGACAATCATCCCGCGACCCCCCAAAATAATCTCACAACCCCCCTGGAGAGTCCCGACCCGACCCCAGGTTGAGAACCACTGATTTAAAAGATGCTGCTCATTTTGACATATTCTGAACAGTATATGGACCTAATGATCAACTCAAGTCCATGTTGGACTGTAGTCCCCTGCAGCTGGGAATCGAACTCGCAACCTCCAGCACGGGAGGTGGATGCTCTAGCAAGGAGGCCAAAACACATGGGCTCTAGTGTCAGTCGCTAGAGCATCTACTGAGGACAGGCAGCCCGAGAAGAGTTTCAGAAACATTACTGTGGTGACAGGATGACATGTTGCCCCATGCCCCCTCTGTCCTTTACCTTTTAGCCAGTAAGAAGGTGAGCTGTGCAGACAGAGTGCAGGGGAGCAGCAGACCCCCTGTCCTTTACCTTTTAGCCAGTAAGAAGGTGAGCTGTGCAGGCAGAGTGCAGGGGAGCAGCAGGCAGCAAAACACTTTGACTGGAAGGAGTTCAGTGACCCGAGACCACAGAGCACCACCGGCCTGTCTGTCTCTGCACGCCTCACACAGCACTAACACACACACACACACACACACACACAAAACATGGACAACAAGCCATCTGTAGCCATCTGTTAATATTGGTTGATAGTCTCATTGCCGGCACTGAAGGAGCTGTATCTTTTACACAATTATTACATGTTGTAGATTTCCATTTTCCTATTTCAACAACCCAAATACATGAACCCTGGCTGATTCTTTCAGTTAAATAAACCCAATACAACTCCATTAAAACAAGAAATCCTCTTTTCTCAAATTAACCCCCCCCCCCTCAGAGGTGAGATGATTTGATAAACACCTCTCCACACAGTTTGTATTAATTCTTGGTTGGCTTTTCTTGTTTATTTTTGTTTTATCATTTGCATACAGGATGTGCAATATTGCCTTTTTTTTTTATCCAGGTAGAGTCGACTGAACATCCCTAGCCTGGGTAAACCCAGCCTCCACGTGACCTGCTCTCAGTCGGAGAGTAGGGTAAGCCTGAGAGCAGGTCACGTGGGGGATGGGTTTACCCAGGCTAGAACATCCCCCCCCCCCCAGCAATGGCCTGCTTCA